>NC_041393.1:757325176-757366115 GCF_002162155.2 Triticum dicoccoides | reverse complement strand
GTCGCGCTTAGGGCCCAGCTGAAAACCCTTGTCACATCCAGGTTCGCCCTGGTCAGTCCACCCTCACCCCCCTACTAGACCTGTGTGGTTGCTGGCCGACTATGCTTTTAGCTTCTCGTGCAGTGATCCATCTAGGGTATGGTTGACGAGTATTTCCAGTACTTGTAGTCGATGGACGAGGATGGTAGCTCAGCACAAGAAGGCTTGGTCACCGAGGTCATCAACCTCTTCATCGCCAACGCCAACAGGATTCTCAACGACATCGCTGGCATGTTGTCCGCCCCTAAGACCCCCTTCTTTCGATCTGCTTTCATCATCTCATCATGGGTATTGATTTCGTCCGCTCTGCTTTACCAGGAACCAGCCCGTGATAGACTTCAACAAGGTAGACGACCTGGTGCATCAGCTCAAGGGGTGCACCAGTTCAGTGATGTGTTCTGTTCTAATAAAAATTTGCATGCATGTTAAGAATTCGTCAATGCTTGTTCTATAAAATTCTGTTTTTTATTTCTTTCATTATTGTTTTCGATTTTCCCGCTCACGAGGGTGCATATGAGCTCGCGAATAGACTCTAAAGCCTCCATTCCCCACGGGGTATATCTGAATGGTCGTGACTTCTGTTTTGCTTTTCCCTTGACAGTCCTTTTGTTCATAGCTTTTTTAACTGTAATGCACATTGATTTTGAAGTGCACTAAACATTTTTTACATTGTATAATATATTTTTAAATGCAACATAAATTTTCTTGAAAAGTGAATAGCCTGGAAACGTCACATAACTCTTTTTGAATGGTACAACCATTTTTTAAAACTTGAGCAAACTTGCTTACACAGCATGAACATTTTCTAAATGTGGGATGAACACTTTTAAAAAAGTAATTATATTATGTTTTCACAATAAGGAGTGTGGCTTCAGTTTAGCCATCACTCTATCTTCACTAGTGTATTTGGCTTCCATTTAGTGTATAATTCGACATAGCCATCACTCGATTTCACTAGCGACCACCAAATCTTGAGTTGGTTGCATCAACTCTCTTCACGGCCTACACACTTTTATCACTTGCACTTGTCATTGTATAATAAAGACACATGTAAATGTACTTGTCATTAACGCTTAGGAGTGTAGCTGATGCCTAAATGCATAAGAAACAAAACATGACAGAGTGGCACTAAATCTAAGAAAAGGAATTAGTTTCCATTTTGTGTTGGAAATCACCCAACATAGCACCAAGAAATGTTTACTTTCATCCTCCGAATTTTGGTTGTTATATTCATCGCGCAATGTGCATCTTCCACAAGACCGAGACATCATCTTAGCCTGGCCACCTGCAGCAATAAAAAGTGGAATTTCAAGAAATGAAGAGATTTCATATTCGATCTGATGCATCAAGAGAGGGAGAGAGCATAGCAGCACACCAACCAATCGACGGAGGATTACTGGCCAAGATCACACTGAAATCGGAGTGTGGGGAAGTCCAAGACAAAACTATGGCCGAGATCACACTCAAAAATTAAGACTAGGAACTCTAACGTTATTTTAAAATACACCCGTTTGAATAATAGTATTTATAACCTCAGCAGTAATAATGATTAATAAGCTTTCTATCACATTACTTGCCTCTCTTCTTGAGTCAAGGTATTGTTGGACTAAAGTCTTTAGTCTCTTTCCAGCCGACCGGAGTCATCGAAGCACTACGATGCCGAGAAAGAGAGGCCCGACCCTGCCCGAGGTCTTGCCCGAGAAGTTCATTGAAAAAAAACACTCATAGGTTGCCGCCGAAGGACGTCGGCTGCTGTTGTGCCATCACCATGTCATGACGCAGTGTGACATCCACACCAGGATTCTTGCGTGAGCACCATGGCTGCTAGCCATCGCAGTGTGACATCGATACCTAGATTCTTGCATGAGCACCATGGCTGCTAGCCATTGCTCCCCATTGTCGATGGGCACACGCGGCCCACCACCCTCATCGTTGTTCGTGGCGCCGTTGCTCAGCAGCTCGGAACTTCCCTCCAAGGCTCCGAACACCATTGTCAAGATGGTCGCAAAGGCTCCTATGATGGACTCCATATCTTCTGTCGGGGTAACTAGTTGTACATCTATAACTTGGTTATCCGCGCGCATGTTCTCCTGTTTACCACAAGTCCACCACCATGGAGACTGAACTAGCGTATTTATGGTTCCAGTCACATTATGGGAGACCGTGGAGACATTATTGTATTCGACATAGAATCAGGGTCTTTCCGATAGATGTGTGGTCCACCCCATTCGTTCCATGATGGGAAGTTGTTCGACAAGGAGGGTACACTTGTTTTATTAGATGGCTTGACTCCCCAGCCAACTTCTATCAATGTCTGGGTGATATAGGATTACGAGGCTAAAATATGGGCCTTCAAGTACCGGATTCACCTGCCAACGATGGAGGCATCAAAGACAACTTTATTGAACTTTCTCCAAAAAGAAATGGAATGAGTCAGTATTGCATATTTCTTACTCACCACACCCTCCAAGAGAGTCTCGTTCCAATTCTAGGCCATGAGATGCAAAAAGACCAGGGACAGTAAGTTTCTGCCCGCGAGGTCAGACTCATCCTCATGAAAGGTAAAATCAAAAAATTGTCAACAAAATTGTAAAAATCTGACTTTGTTTTTACGAATTGACATTGACGAATTCTGAACATGCGTGCGAATTTTCTTGAAGAAAAAACATGTCAATATGCTTTCGTAGAAAAAACAAAATTGATGCTCCATGTGTTGTTTTTTTAATGAAAATTTGCACGCATGTTGATATTTCGTCAATGTTTGTTCCAAAGCAATTCAGTTTTTTTTCTATTACTATTGTTTTCTATTTTACTGTTCACAAGGGTACATATGAGCTCACGAGTAAACTATATAGCCTTCATTCTCGACAGGACATATCTGAATGGTCATGACTTCTGTTTTGCTTTTCCCTTGACATTCCTTTTGTTCATGGATCTTTTAGCTGTAAGGTACATTGATTTGAAGTGTGCGAAACATATTGTTTTAATCATACAAACAAATGCAACATACATTTTTATTGAAACGAGTGAATAGCTTGGAAATGTTACATATTCTTTATGAATAGTACAAACATTTTCTAAAACTAGAGCAAACTTTTTATACACAGCATGAACATTTGCTAAATGTGGCATGAATACTTTTAAAATAATAAATAAATTATTTTTCACAATAATGTATGTGGCTTCAGTTTAGCCATCACTTTATCTTCACTAGTGTATTTGGCTTCAGTTTAGTGCATAATTATATTTAGGCATCACTTTGTTTTCACTAGCGAACGTCAAGCCTTGAGTTAGTTGCACCACTCTCTCCACGTCCTACACATGATTCATCACTTGCACTTGTCAATGTATAATAAAGACAATGTGAATGTACTTTTCATTAATTCTTAGGAAAGTAGCTAATGCCTAAATGCATAAGAAACAAAACATTGCGGATTGGCACTAAATCTAACAATAGGAATTAGTTACCATCGCATGTTGGAAATCACCCATCATTGGCACCAAGAAATGTTTACTTTCATCCTCTGAATTTTTGTAGTTGTATTCATCCCGCAGTGTGCATCTTCCACACGACGGAGACATCATCTTAGCATGGCCACCTGCAGTAATAAATAGTGGAATTTGAAAAAATGAAGAGTTTTCATATACGACCTGATGGATCAAGAGAGGGACAGAGCAAAGCCGCACACCAACCAATCGACGGAGGATTACTACCAAAGATCACAGTGAAATGGAGGGTGAGGAACTCCAAGATAAAACTATGGCCGAGATCACACTCAAAAATAAGACATGGAACCCTCTCCTCGTTTGAAAATATAACCATCTGAATAATTGTATTTATAAACTCATTAAGAATAATGATTAATGTAAAACTTAAGCTTCCCGTCACCTTAATTATTTGCCTCTCCCGCCTGGCTTCTCGTCGAATACAAAGGAAACAAGAAATATGGCAGAGAAAAAGTTCCAGAACCTAAAGTCTCATGACTGCCACGTGATTATGATGCAACCGTTTTCGGTTGCATTGAGGGGGCTTCTACCGGAAAACGTTCGATTAGCCATTGTGAAGCTATGTGCATTCCTCAATGCAATCTCTTCTTTGGACATATGGGAACTTGACTATGGACATGATTTTAAGGTCCCTTTGTTTCAGTGCAAATGGGTCAATCTGTCAAGAGGCGGGGTACAGGTAGACCCATAGTACGGAATGACAATAGTGGATCTGAACAATCCACTACTAGGAAAAGGGCTATAGATAGGATTGATTCTAATGGCGCACCGTGGAAGCAGTGCGCCACTACTATATACTAATGGCGCACCTGTTTGTGATACGCCATTAGTGTGGAAGACACTAATGGCGCACCGTAAACAGGGTGCGCCACTAGTATGATTTTTTTTCCATTTTCCCATACATACTAATGGCGCATCGGGTCCATAATGCGCCATTACTATCTATAACTACTAATGGCGCACCAAGCAGGCAGTGCGCCATTACTGTAAATTTTGTTTTATTCTTTTTTTTGCAAAACTACTAATGGCGCATCATGGCACAGTGCGCCATTACTAGTTTAAACTAGTAATGGCGCACTCAGAGGAGATGCGCCATTAGTATATATACTTATTATTTTTACTTTTTTGCAAAACTACTAATGGCGCACCGTAGGCTGATGCGCCATTAGTAACCAGGGTTACTAATGGCGCATTTTCCTACGGTGCGCCATTAGTAACCTGGGACCAACAAGATATTTTGGACAGCCCACACCTACCCACTCACTTTCCCCACTTCATTCCATCCACCTCCTTCTCCAAGCTTCGGCCATCTCCTCCTCCTCACCTCATTTCCACCATAGATTCAACAAAATTAAGTGGTGAAATTACCTTTTTTTGATAGGTAAGTAAGGGAAAGCTATCTTCATGATATAGATGTACTTTTTTTTCTCCCTAGCTCGCTCCAACAACGTGCACATGCACTTTTTGTGGCCTAGCTAGATCTATGTATGTTTGTGGTGTTGCATGTGTTTGTGGTGTTGCATATATGTTTGTGTTTGAAGGTACCGGTATTTGAAATATGCGATAGTTGCCAATATTTTGCCGGAATGTTTTGATTCATTTCCGTTTCGGCGAGAATTTTGGCACTATGCATTCTTTTTGGTCCTATTTTTAGGGAAGGTCATGCCAAATTTTTTCTTGGTTCTAACATATCGTTTTGCTCTACCCCGTAGGCGACCATGGTCCGCACGATGACTGAAGGCATCGTGAATAGGTTTTTGAGCTCCGCGAAGGCCGAGATGCTTCAAAAGAACGAGACGGAGATAAGATGTCCATGTCGAAGATGCAAGCTGAAGAGCCTTATTGCGGACCCGGATTCCGGGCAGGTGCGGGACCACCTGCTCTTGCGTGGTTTCATGGATGGCTATCGGTGGCAAGGTGATGAAGATGACTATCAAGTCGTCCATGGCCGGGGCCGGGCAAGAAATGAGGAAGGGCAACAAGACAAGTACCACCGCGGCGAGGGCGGGCGAGAAGACGAAGAATCTCCAGGACATGATCACGACGGTGATGCTGTACACAGTCATCATGTAGAAGATGTCGTACATGATGATGAGGAAGATCAGGACGAAGGGAATGATCATGAAGATGAAGATGCCGGAGCAGACGACGATGGAGGCTGGGTGCAGGACCCTCATATTCAAGAGCTGCTTCTCAAGCGGACGGATAACGCAAGAGCTGCCGCCCGAGAGAAAGCCAAGCTGGATCAACTGGAGATAGACGCGGTTACTCCATTGTATGAAGGATGCAGGCCCGAGGATACCCGCCTGAAAGTAATGCTCATGGCTTTGGAGATGAAGGTAAAACACAAAATGACCGACGCATGCTTCGACGAGAACATGTCATTCTGGTACGAACGTCTTCCCAAGGGGAACAAGTGCCCGACCAGTTTCGACGTCATCTCTCGGAAGTCGATTGGCGTGAGGCAACTCAGAAGGCTACATGAAGTGATCGTGGTGATACTATGCGAGCTTGAGATGTACTTCCCGCCCGCATTCTTCGACGTTATGGTGCATCTGCTGGTCCATATAGTGGAGGATATCATCCAACTCGGGCCGACATTCCTGCACAGCATGATGCCGTTCGAAAGGATGAATGGTGTCATCAAAGGATAAGTTCGCAACATGTCACGTCCAGAGGGAAGCATAGCCAGGGGCTTTCTGACCGAAGAGTGCATCTCCTACTGCATGAATTATCTAGGCATCGAGAACCCCGTTGGTCTGCCCGTCAACAGGCACCTCAGCAGGCTCGCTGGATGGGGTCACCATGAGGGTCGCCGCGAAATGCATGTCGACTTCGAGGGTCGACTCGCCGACTTTGAAAGAGCAAACCTAGTCGCGCTACAACACATAGACGTGGTCGATCCTTGGGTGGTAGAGCACAAAACCTTTATTAAGAAGACGTACAATGACCGAGGCCAACAGAGGACGGACGGAGATATACTCAAAGAGCACAACTCATGTTTCACGCGTTGGTTCAAGCAGAAGCTTCTGTCGTACCCTTTACATGAGGATTCTTCCGCGGAAGAACAACTCATATTCGCCTTGTCACAGGGCGCCGAGCACAACCTGATGACCTATGAGGCATACGATATCAATGGCTACACATTCTACACCGAGGACAAGGACATGAAGAGGCGATGGTTATCAGAACTCCGGGGTAACGATGGAATCCTACACCGGTAACGACAAGGACAGATACTATGGAAGGATCGAGGAGATCTGGGAGCTGAGCTACGCTGGAGAGAAGGTCCCGATGTTCCGTGTCAGATGGGCCAAAAACGTCATAAAAGAAGACCGGTATTTCACCACCATGGTTATACCCGAATCCAAATCCAAGACCGCAGGCGCAAACGTCACCGCGAAAAATGAGCCATGGGTACTGGCTTCCCAAGTGGACCAATGCTTCTTCATTACCGACCCGCCAAAGCCCAGTCGTGTTGTCATGAGGAGAGGCAAAAGGAAGATCATCGGAATGGATGGAGTAGCCAATGAGCAAGACTTCGACAAGTACGGCGACCCGAAGATCGAACATGACGACGACGATGAAGTAGCAGCACACACCACAAGAAGAAGCAGGACCACCCTACCTAAAGGACGTCCGTTCCACAGAAGAACTCCGTTTGCGAAAAAGAAGGGCAAGAAGATTGTGAACAGATAGCTAGCTAAGACCGATTGTATTTAAATCGTAGTCTTCATTTCTCGATTGTATTTCATGGGCACCTTTTGATATCATGAATATTTTTAAATTTCATGGGCACTTTTTGAATTCATGAGGACACTTGATCTCGATTCCCCCTCGATCCATCTCGATCTCGATCCCCCTCCATATCGATCGCACCCGCACCCTCCCCCGCTAGCTCCACCCATCGCAACCCTCCCCCGCTCCACCGCCGGAGCACCCGGCCCCCCGCACCCGCACTTTTTGAACATATTTTTTAATTTTTTTTACTATTTTTATAAAAAATATTACTGTTATAATTTAAACAAGTTTGAACATATTTAAACACAAATAAATATAAAAAACAGCATTTAAAATGCATAAAAAATATTACTGTTATGATTTAAACAAGTTTGAACATATTTAAACACAAATAAATATAAAAAACACCATTTAAAATGCATAAAAATATATTGGGGATCCTGGGAATCTAACCCAAGACCTCCTGGTGTGTGTGCTGCGTGCTGACCAGTCGGGCTAGTGCGTGGGTTCTATTGTAGATAGGGTTGGGCTGTAGATATGGCTACTAGGCTAGGTTAAAACAAAATTCTAATGGCGCACCGAGGGATGGTGCGCCATTAGAACAGTCGTACTTATGGCGCACCTGCGTGTGGTGCGCCATTAGAAAGTTTCCCTCCACCTATTCTCCTCTGGCCTCTCTCCCTCCCTCGCCAGATCCCCCCCCACTCGACCTAACTTTGCCCCCGCGCCGTCGCCCCCCGACGCCCAGCCGTTGCCGGAGCTTCAACGCCGGCGTCTTCCTCAGTCCGGGCACGGGGTGCAGGACGACGACCGCGGCCGCCGGCCTTCCCACGGCCAACTGAGGCATCCCTTCGACGACGCCGCCGCCGCCGACCCCGACCCCAACCCCAACCCTGACCCCTCCGGCGACCGGCCGCGCCTGCCCAGGTACCTCTCCTCCTTCCTCCTTCCTCCCTCTCCATCCTTCCTCCCTCCCCAACCTATGCATGGTGATTCCTCCCTTCTCCTCCACCCCCTCACCTGCAAACCCTAGGGCCATGGCGGCAGGCTTCTTGCTCCCTTGTAAGAACATCTTCTCTGTTGGCCTACATGTATTTCAGAGAACAAATTCGTAGTTCATTTCATTCTGTTGGCCTGCATTAGGTAAGCATCAAGTGGATTTATCTATTTTAGATAGTTTCAGTTAACTGTTTTGCGTTTCCTGAAGAGGTTCACCTATAGTTTCAAAAATTCAGTCACTGGATATATGCAATAATTTACAAAGAGCAGGGGATGTAGAGCAAAAATTCAGCAAATGATGTATAGTTTCAAAAATTTAGTGAAACTGAACCTACCCTATTGCTTCATGTAGCAAAGGCGGCAATGCAAGCAAGATCATGCTTGGCTTAGCCAAATTCATGTTACTGAATTTTTTTCAACATGATAAAATTGTCATGCTACTAAATGTTATAGAAATGCAAGGGAACACAGAAATACTAGGGCACACAACATTTAGAGTACTCTGAAATTCAGTTCTGAAATTTTTTGTTAGATAGTGGCTACACTAATCTAGAGTAGTATCCCAATCTGATGGAGTACTTGATTTGGGGGACTGAACTTATGCTTATGTATGCCATCAGAAGCAGTTCGAAATCATTATTCTCTCTTTTCCTTGCAGGTTTGGGCAACTTCAGTCGGTTGATCTTGAATCCATTGAGCCTTCACTTAGAGCTGGTACTCATCCATGTAACTCTTCACATTTCCATGTAGGATGGTTGCCTATCACTTACTAGTGTGCTAGTGCCCCTTAGTCCAAAGACTAATAGCTATGACAAAGTATAATTCCTTGTAGTGTTTAAGTATAACAAAATTCAGAGAAATGCATGCAAAAGCTAGATCAGTACCAGCTAGCTAGCTAGCTAGCTAGTAGTACTACTGCTACTATTCTTTCCTTTCTTTTGGTAGTACTACTGCTAGTAGTAGTACTACTGCTACTGTTCTTATGTGTGCTGTCCACAGATTGGTGTACAGTCCTCCTTCGAACCCAACTTTTTCACCAGGTGGAACCAATGTGATTAACTTTAGGATCATTCTGTATGCATTTTCGCTGTTAAGAAGGCGCGCCCACAAAGCCATCTTCCACATGCTTGACCATCCAGGTCCATCTTCCCCTAGTAAGAAACAATGATGTATTAACTTTCGATTTGAGGAGAAATGTCCCTTTACTAGTAGGTGAGATAAACCAGTACTAGGAAAATATTTCTTGGTGCACCCATTCTTGGCAAAACACATACAGCTACAAGTTTGTGTCTTATGTTTTCACTTGATAAGCGATGCTCCTAAGGCACATCCCGATAGTAAACCATTAATTCCAGCAATGAAGTTCAACAATGTGTATTCTTATTAGACTAGCACAATGCCCGTTTGCTGCCACGGATTAAAAATTACACTGCAAGATTAAGATGATTATACTGCTATCTGTGCCAGACCACACCATCCATATCTGCTCTTATACACCCCCTTTGTGCTAGATCGAAGTCCAACAGTGGGTGTGGCGACTGTCAACAGTCATGATGATGGACAGATTGCCACAACCATTTGATTTTCTTTTGCATTCATCCTATTGTCAAAACATGCACAATTATTTGACTAATTCCATAGTATTGCTCGATACGGTTGATTCAAAAAGCAGGACAGACAAAAAGGACATATCAAATGTGGACATGTACTGTAAGGAAAGCATAAGCTATTTCATACCGAACAAGTAAAATCATAAGACTAATCTGCTGTATCCATTACTATATTTGGTCCATAGATGTTTATGACTCTGAGCCATGATCTGTAAAAATACATTTGTCATTCTTTCTGTGTTTGTACAGACTTTCTAAACTATTGATGATAAGACATATTATATCTGGAATGGAAGCTCACATAAGTTGAGCTGATTTTTGTCCATATGAAAGCAGAGGACCATATGGTCTGTGGCTGGGTTTTGTCTCCGACCATCGTGTCGTGATGAATTTGCAGGTACCCCGAGAGGCCCTTGAGTTTGACGGAATGTCGATTAACTTCCGTTCTGGCAAATTCGGGTACTCCATATGTCCTATTTTCAGCAAAGGTCATGCTGAAATTTTCCGTGAATTTTAGCATGACTTTGCTAAAAATAGGACATATGGGGTACTTGCGACTAATGCATGGGCCGGGCTATCTTAGTACTTAGTTAAGTAGGATCAACTGCCCTGCCATTCTTGCTGCATTAAATCATAGGTGGCAATAGAGCCAAGTGATTAGGCCCAACTTAGAATTATCCTTAGCATCGATAGACCCTAGATGATAAACCCAACATAGGTGGCAATAGAGCCAAGATTAGGCCCAACCTAGGGTGCCTCGGCATCGATAAACCCTAAATGATGAAAACTTAACTTGGTTGCCCCGGATGCCTCGGTGTCGATGAGAACCTAAATGATGAAAGCTTAGGCTTTTAGGGTGCCTCGGTGTCGACAAACCCTAAATCATGAGACCATGATCTTGTTCCTTGACAATAACCATCTTTTTGACCAAACTTTTTTCCTATTTAGAGAGAAACATGGCCGACAACGATGAGGCCGGTGGTTCGGGCGGCAAGCAATTCTGGGAGCTGTCCCAAGAGATGGAGGAACAGCCTCACCATGAATCGTGCTATTAATGTCTTGCTTTTCTCTTCCGATCCTTTTGTTGCATACTTACACATTGCTTATGTATTGTCTGTTGTTTGGCTTGTGCATAGAGATGTCGTCGTATGTCGTGTACAAGGGTAAGGTTCCCGGAGTCTACGATGACTGGGAGGAGTGTCGGAGACAGGTTCACCGTTTCAGCGGTAACAGTTACAAAGGGTACACCACTAGGGCGGAGGCCGAATCTAGATACGCCCGCTATCTAGCGGGAGAGAGGAGGGAGCGTTGGAGGAACCGAATGAAGACCAGTTTGATCGCGATGATGCTCATCGTGATGACCACAGCTCTCTTCTATGTGATGGTAGTTTAGATGATCGATATCGACTTGTAATGTGAAGGCAAACTCGATACTCGCGGTCTTGAGACTTGTAATGTTTTATCTTTGTCCGGTCTTTTGAATCCGGAGACTAATATGATGAATTGTATTCGGAGACTAATCTTCTATTGTATTTGATGAATCTGATGTTGCTGTGTGCTGCTGTCTATATTCTATGCAATAATATATTTTGTAACATGTGCAAAAATCAGAAAAGCAAAAAAAATAAAACCTAATATTCATACTAATGGCGCACCACACAAGACACTAATGGCGCACTGTGATCATCACACCAATGGCGCATTAGCTGCTGGTGCGCCATTAGAATGCCAAAGCACATTTGTACATATGGCCCCTGGGAGGCATTCTAATGGCGCACTGCAGGCTATACTAATGGCGCACTACGCGGTGCGCCATTAGAACACCAGATACTAATGGCGCACCAATAGTGCGCCATTAGAATTTAATTCTAATGGCGTGATGCCAGTGGCGCACCGGTAGTGCGCCATTAGAAGGCAAATTCGGTGCGCCACTAGAATTAATGAATACTTTTGAAATATTAAATAAATTATTTTTCACAATAATGTATGTGGCTTCAGTTTAGCCATCACTTTATCTTCACTAGTGTATTTGGCTTCAGTTTAGTGCATAATTATATTTAGCCATCACTCTGTTTTCACTTGCGAACGTCAAGCCTTGAGTTAGTTGCACCACTCTCTCCACGTCCTACACATGATTCATCACTTGCACTTGTCAATGTATAATAAAGACAATGTGAATGTACTTTTCATTAATGCTTAGGAAAGTAGCTAATGCCTAAATGCATAAGAAACAAAACATGACGGATTGGCACTAAATCTAACAATAGGAATTAGTTACCATCGCATGTTGGAAATCACCCATCATTGGCACCAAGAAATGTTTACTTTCATCCTCTGAATTTTTGTAGTTGTATTCATCCCGCAGTGTGCATCTTCCACAAGACGGAGACATCATCTTAGCATGGCCACCTGCAGTAATAAATAGTGGAATTTGAAAAAATGAAGAGTTTTCATATACGACCTGATGGATCAAGAGAGGGACAGAGCAAAGCCGCACACCAACCAATCGACGGAGGATTACTACCAAAGATCACAGTGAAATGGAGGGTGAGGAACTCCAAGATAAAACTATGGCCCAGATCATACTCAAAAATAAGACATGGAACCCTCTCCTCCTTTGAAAATATAACCGTCTGAATAATTGTATTTATAAACTCATTAAGAATAATGATTAATGTAAAACTTAAGCTTCCTGTCACCTTAATTATTTGCCTCTCCCGCCTGGCTTCTCGTCGAATACAAAGGAAATAATAAATATGGTAGAGAAAAAGTTCCAGAACCTAAAGTCTCATGACTGCCACGTGATTATGACGCAACTGCTTTCGGTTGCATTGAGGGGGCTTCTACCGGAAAAAGTTCGATTAGCCATTGTGAAGCTATGTGCATTCCTCAATGCAATCTCTTCTTTGGACATATGGGAACTTGACTATGGACATGATTTTATGGCACCTTTGTTTCAGTGCAAATGGGTCAATCTGTCAAGAGGCGGGATACAGGTAGACCCATAGTACGGAATGACAATAGTGGATCTGAACAATCTTGGGTACACAGACTAACCATTCGTCCTAATCAATGATGTGGCGTAGGTTTTCTATGTGAAGGACATGTCTACCAAACCGAGAAAAAGAAATGATAAGGAAGCGAATAAAGCATACGATGAGCCAAAGCGCCACATAGTTTTTTCAGGAAAAAGAGAAATCGTGGAAGTGGAGGGCAAGAGACAGACATGTCTGAAGATTATGAAAAGTTTTATGAAATTCCTCCCTTCAAAGTCAAGGCTGACCCAAGCACCCTGTTAAGCGATGAAGATTATCCATGGTTACAGCGCAATAAGCAAAGGACACAAGCGAAGAAAAAGTGAAGACTTTCTCTCCACAACTATTATGATGATGCCTTTGATCTAAAATATCACTGCAGTTACATGTGAAGAAATGAAATGCCTTTTGTAACAGATGAGTTTTCATATGAAACCCTGATACTTCGAAAGAGATTGTCCGTTTTGTACACAAAGTGCATCCAGTTTTTGCCATAACCCTCTCGACTTTTTATAACATGCTATGTGGGTGAAATGATGATATCATGGCAACTTTCAACCTTTTCAGATTTCATTTGTAGTGCTTTTCAATTTCAGGGTCATTCAGCTTACACTACTAGGGTTAGCACTTGAAATATGTGTAGTTGTAGGAGTAGCGCTGTTATGGGCAGCGCTACAGGTAAGTATTGTTAGCAATAGCGCTTCCAGGACCAGCGCTACTGATAACTATCTGCAGAGCTTGTTCACATGAAGCGTTGCTGCTAAGCCAGCGCTACTGCTAGGTGCTTTCCAGCGCTACTGCTAATGTTCCTCCTTTCATAGATTTGCACCCCCTCTACATATTTGTGATGTATTTATACAGGATCTATATGATAGTTTCATCAGATCATACTAAACGTACACTATTCTCATCATATCATAGACATACAGTAGTCTCGTCATACCATCATCATCATCATCATTCAACACAAATACCATCACATCTCGAAAATAGCGATACACAAGTGCAGTCATGTCATGTCTCGAAAAAGTGCAACTGCATGGTCATGGCACAGACACAAGTTTCATCATCTCTATCTAAACCATGACGTACAAGAGAAGAGCGATCAGCATGAGCAAGAGCGCGACTATGTAGTACCGGCGGTCTCGCCCCTGCTCATTATGGAGTGTCCACCTCAAGTAACTACTTTCCGCTTCGGCTCTGCTGTCGAACCCTCTGTGGCTAGCACGCGGATACCTGTGCACCTGGGCCTGAGCAGCTGGCCAGTGGTCGTAGACTCCTGGAACCCTCCCAACATACACAGCGTAGTAGTCCTTCGCCATCTCTGATCTATGTACCTGCATCGTGAGTTGATGAATTGAACGATAATATGCAACATAATGTACTTAAGAAAACAAGGAGGCATAATTAGCAAAATACAAGCAACCAATAGTAAACATAAATGACGAAGTTCCTCATACCCAAACTAATTAACTAGAGCGATCTACGTTGGTTCAGGACCACGGTTTAGTTACATCACATAGTTTCGCCGTGCATGAATTCAAAGTTTTGCCATAAAGACAGTAGTGACACATTGTCATCAAAAATCAGTCCTCCATGTCTGCGGTCCAATCTTCATAGTCAGGGAGGAAGCACCCGAGCTTCTTGAAAAGCTTCAGGCCCAGACGCTGAGCGAGTAGCAGTGCTCCCACATCTTCCCGCGTGATTTGCCCATCATAGAACATCCTTGTTGGTACGAGGACCTGCTTCATGATCACTTGGGCAAGTTCACATTGTACGTGATAAAACTCAGCTCTAATTCGATGATTCGATGTCTTTCCTATGCTTGTGGCCCAGCTGACAATCTCGGAATCATTGGTAGTAGCTGACATGCGAAGGCGTTGATTATCCCTTCTATACTCGAGCAGGTGATGCATGAGGTAGAATCCATCAGCCATACTGGTGTGCAGTTGCTGGATGCAGCAGAAGTTGGTCTTATGACCGAAAGCCAGCCCGCGACCCCTGTACTTTTTCACCTTGATATATCCACCAGACAGGCTAAAGGTTAACAGGGCACTATCGAGAACACTCTTTATGTGCTTGTAATCCTTTTTCCTGAGGTTCTTCGATGAGCCCAAGTACATAGCATGGGAGTATTCCGGGTACAGAACGATGAGGACGCCCCCTGCTGCGCAAATTAAGTACACCTAAAATTAGCCTCCATGCTTGCAAAGGAATGATTAACACATACGAAAGGATATGTGCGGATGACTTACGTGGGATGATAAGGCACGAGAATCGCTTCCTTGTCCTTATTAGCGGTCATGAAGTCACCGAGGTACTTGATCGCATAGTCACGGTGCGCTTTGCAAACTGCCAAGAAGCTCTCGTGCGTATAGAACGGGTCCACGATGTAGATATATTGTATGTTCTCGATCCTGATGAAGTAGTTGAGATACAACACATAAATGCGGATGAACTGGAAATCCATCTTGGTCATGTGGAACATGTCGTAGATGTAGTCAAATCGCAGGATGAACTTATTCGCGGGCCATCTCTCGACATACAACTTCCCACCCGTCACCTGAGCCGCGTAATAGACTGAATGCTATTTGTGCCATTGTTCATCTGCAGCTTGAACATAATTAGGACTGGGCAAGAAAAAATTGGAAGGCTTGGAGGTGGAGCAATAATACATCATTTCCTTCTCATGTGGTAGGGCACCTCGCATGTTTTTCGATAACATGACATACATGGATCTTTTAGCTGTAAGGTACATTGATTTGAAGTGTGCGAAACATATTGTTTTAATCATACAAACAAATGCAACATACATTTTTATTGAAACGAGTGAATAGCTTGGAAATATCACATATTTCTAAAACTAGAGCAAACTTTTTATACACAGCATGAACATTTGCTAAATGTGGCATGAATACTTTTAAAATATTAAATAAATTATTTTTCACAATAATGTATGTGGCTTCAGTTTAGCCATCACTTTATCTTCACTAGTGTATTTGGCTTCAGTTTATTGCATAATTATATTTAGCCATCACTCTGTTTTCACTTGCGAACGTCAAGCCTTGAGTTAGTTGCACCACTCTCTCCACGTCCTACACATGATTCATCACTTGCACTTGTCAATGTATAATAAAGACAATGTGAATGTACTTTTCATTAATGCTTAGGAAAGTAGCTAATGCCTAAATGCATAAGAAACAAAACATGACGGATTGGCACTAAATCTAACAATAGGAATTAGTTACCATCGCATGTTGGAAATCACCCATCATTGGCACCAAGAAATGTTTACTTTCATCCTCTGAATTTTTGTAGTTGTATTCATCCCGCAGTGTACATTTTCCACAAGACGGAGACATCATCTTAGCATGGCCACCTGCAGTAATAAATAGTGGAATTTGAAAAAATGAAGAGTTTTCATATACGACCTGATGGATCAAGAGAGGGACAGAGCAAAGCCGCACACCAACCAATCGACGGAGGATTACTACCAAAGATCACAGTGAAATGGAGGGTGAGGAACTCCAAGATAAAACTATGGCCCAGATCATACTCAAAAATAAGACATGGAACCCTCTCCTCCTTTGAAAATATAACCGTCTGAATAATTGTATTTATAAACTCATTAAGAATAATGATTAATGTAAAACTTAAGCTTCCTGTCACCTTAATTATTTGCCTCTCCCGCCTGGCTTCTCGTCGAATACAAAGGAAATAATAAATATGGTAGAGAAAAAGTTCCAGAACCTAAAGTCTCATGACTGCCACGTGATTATGACGCAACTGCTTTCGGTTGCATTGAGGGGGCTTCTACCGGAAAAAGTTCGATTAGCCATTGTGAAGCTATGTGCATTCCTCAATGCAATCTCTTCTTTGGACATATGGGAACTTGACTATGGACATGATTTTAAGGTCCCTATGTTTCAGTGCAAATGGGTCAATCTGTCAAGAGGCGGGGTACAGGTAGACCCATAGTACGGAATGACAATAGTGGATCTGAACAATCTTGGGTGTTGGAAATATGCCCTAGAGGCAATAATAAAAGAGTTATTATTATATTTCCTTGTTCATGATAATTGTCTTTTATTCATGCTATAACTGTATTATCCGGAAATCGTAATACACGTGTGAATACATAGACCATAACATGTCCCTAGTGAGCCTCTAGTTGACTAGCTCGTTGGTCGACAGATAGTCATGGTTTCTGACTATGGACATTAGATGTCATTGACAACGGGATCACATCATTAGGAGAATGATATGATGGACGAGACTCAATCCTAAGCATAGCACAAGATCGTGTAGTTCGTTTTGCTAGAGCTTTTCCAATGTCAAGTATCTCTTCCTTATACCATGAGATCGTGTAACTCCCGGATACCATAAGAGTGCTTTGGGTGTACCAAACATCACAACGTAACTGGGTGACTATAAAGGTGCACTAGAGGTATCTCCAAAAGTGTCTGTTGGGTTGACACGGATCGAGACTGGGATTTGTCACTCCGTATGACGGAGAGGTATATCTGGGCCCACTCGGTAATGCATCATCACAATGAGCTCAAAGTGATCAAGTGTTTTGTCACGGGATCATGCATTACGGTATGAGTAAAGTGACTTTCCGGTAACGAGACTGAACGAGGTATTGGGATACCGACGATCGAGTCTCGGGCATGTAACGTACCGAATGACAAAGGGAATTGTATACGGGGTTGTTCTAATCCTCGACATCGTGGTTCATCCGATGAGATCATCGAGGAGAATGTGGGAGACAACATGGGTATCTAGATCCCGCTATTGGTTATTGCCCGAGAGCCGTCTCGGTCATGACTACGTGTCTCCCGAACCCGTAGGGTCTACACACTTAAGGTTCGGTGACGCTAGGGTTGTATGAATATGAGTATGCAGTATACCGAATGTTGTTCGGAGTCCCGGATGAGATCTCGGACGTCACGAGGAGTTTCGGAATGGTCCGGAGGTAAAGAATTATATATAGGAAGTGGTATTCCGGCCATCGGGAAAGTTTCGGGGTCACCCGGCATTGTACCGGGACCACCGGAAGGGTCCCGGGGGTCCACCGGGTGGGGCCACCCATCCCGGAGGGCCCCATGGGCTGAAGTGGGAGGGGAGCCAGCCCATAGTGGGCTGGTGCGCCCCCCTAGGCCCACCCCCTGCGCCTAGGGTTGAAACCCTAGGGTGGGGGGGGGGGCGCACCACATGCCTTGGGGGGCACTCCTCCCCCCTTGGCCGCCGCCCCCTTGGGAGATTGAATCTCCCAGGGCCGGCGCCCCCCCTGGGGGCCTATATAAAGGGAGGGGGGAGAGGGACAGTGGCACCCTGAAGTCCTGGCGCCCCCTCCCCCTGCTACACCTCTTCCTCCTCCGTCACGTGGTTGGCGAAGCCCTGCCGGAGTGCTGCTGTTCCACCACCACCACGCCGTTGTGCTGCTGCTGGAGCCATCATCATCAACCTCTCCTTCCCCCTTGCTGGATCAAGAAGGAGGAGACGTCACACACACCGTACGTGTGTTGAACGCGGAGGTGCCGTCCGTTCGGCGCTAGGATCTCCGGTGATCTGAATCACGGCGAGTACGACTCCATCATCACCACTCCCTCTAACGCTTCCGTACGCGATCTACAAGTGGTATGTAGATGCAAACTCACTCCCTTGACTCGTTGCTTAGATGAACTCATAGATGGATCTTGGTGAAACCGTAGGAAAATTTTTAATTTTCTGCAACGTTACCCAACAGTGGCATCATGAGCTAGGTTTATGCGTAGTTCTCTATTGCACGAGTAGAACACAATTTTGTTGTGGGCATAGATCTTGTCAACTTGCTTGCCGCTACTAGTCTTATCTTGCTTCAGCGGTATTGTGGGATGAAGCGGCCTGGACCAACCTTACACATACGTTACGTGAGACCGGTTCCACCGACTAACATGCACTAGTTGCATAAGGTGGCTGGCGGGTGTCTGTCTCTCCCACTTTAGTTGGAGCAGATTCGATGAAAAGGGTCCTTATGAAGGGTAAATAGAAGTTGACAAAATCACGTTGTGGTTATTCGTAGGTAAGAAAACGTTCTTGCTAGAACCCAATTGCAGCCACGTAAAAGATGCAACAACAATTAGAGGACATCTAACTTGTTTTTGCAGCAATTGTCATGTGATGTGATATGGCCAGAGGTTGTGATGAATGATGAATGATATATTGTGATGTATGAGATCATGTTCTTGTAATAGGAATCACGACTTGCATGTCGATGAGTATGACAACCGGCAGGAGCCATAGGAGTTGTCTTTATTTTTGTATGACCTGCGTGTCATTGAAGAACGCCATGTAAACTACTTCACTTTATTGCTAAACGCGTTGGTCATAGAAGTAGAAGTAGTCGTTGGCGTGACAACTTCCTGAATACACGATGATGGAGATCATGATGATGGAGATCATGGTGTCATGCCGGTGACAAGATGATCATGGAGCCCCGAAGATGAAGATCAAAGGAGCTATATGATATTGGCCATATCATGTCACTACTTTATATAATTGCATGTGATGTTTATTATGTTTTGTGCATCTTGTTTACTTAGAATGATGGTAGTAAATAAGATGATCCCTTGCAACAATTTCAAGAAGTGTTCTCCCCTAACTGTGCACCATTGCTAAAGTTCGTCGTTTCGAAGCACCACGTGATGATCGGGTGTGATAGATCCTTACGTTCACATACAACGGGTGTAAGACAGTTTTACACATGCAAAACACTCAGGGTTAACTTGACGAGCCTAGCATGTACAGACATGGCCTCGGAACACGGAGACCGAAAGGTCGAACACGAGTCGTATGGAAGATACGATCAACATGAGAATGTTCACCGACGATGACTAGTCCGTCTCACGTGATGATCGGACACGGCCTAGTCAACTCGGATCGTGTAACACTTAGATGACTGAGGGGATGTCAAATCTGAGTGGGAGTTCATTAAATAATTTGATTGGATGAACTTCATTATCATGAACTTAGTCTAAAATCTTTGCAAAATATGTCTTGTAGATCAAATGGCCAACGCTCATGTCAATATGAACTTCAACGCGTTCCTAGAGAAAACCAAGCTGAAAGATGATGGCAGCAACTATACGGACTGGGTCCGGAACCTTAGGATCATCCTCATAGCTGCCAAGAAAGCATATGTCCTTGAAGCACCGTTAGGTGACCCACCTGCTCTCCCAGCACTGCAAGACGATTTGAACGTTTGGCAGACACGTGCTGATGATTACTCCCTCGTTCAGTGCGGCATGCTTTATAGCTTAGAACCGGGGCTCCAAAAGCGTTTTGAGCAACACGGAGCATATGAGATGTTCGAGGAGCTGAAACTAGTTTTCCAAGCTCATGCCCGGGTCGAGAGATATGAAGTCTCTGACAAGTTCTATAGTTGTAAGATGGAGGAAAACAGTTCTGTCAGTGAACATATACTCAAAATGTCTGGGTTGCACAGCCGCCTGTCCCAGCTGGACATTAACCTCCCGGATGAGGCGGTCATTGACAGAATCCTTCAGTCGCTCCCACCAAGCTACAAGAGCTTTGTGATGAACTATAATATGCAGGGGATGGTGAAGACCATTCCTGACGTATTTTCAATGCTGAAGTCGGCAGAGGTTGAAATCAAGAAAGAACATCAAGTGTTGATGGTCAATAAGACCACTAAGTTCAAGAAGGGCAAGGGTAAGAAGAACTTCAAGAAGGACGGCAAAGATGTTGCCGCGCCCGGTAAGCCAGTTGCCGGGAAGAAGTCAAAGAATGGACCCAAGCCTGAGACTGAGTGCTTTTATTGCAAGGGGAAGGGTCACTGGAAGCGGAACTACCCCAAATACTTAGCGGATAAGAAGGCCGGCAACACTAAAGGTATATTTGATATACATGTAATTGATGTGTACCTGGCCAGTACTCGTAGTAACTCCTGCGTATTTGATACCGGTGCCGTTGCTCATATTTGTAACTCACAGCAGGAGCTGCGGAATAAGCGGAGACTGGCGAAGGACGAGGTGACGATGCGCGTCGGGAATGGTTCCAAGGTCGATGTGATCGCTGTCGGCACGCTACCTCTACATTTACCTACGGGATTAGTTATAAACCTTAATAATTGTTATTTGGTGCCAAGTTTGAGCATGAACATTGTATCTGGATCTCGTTTGATACGAGATGGCTACTCATTTAAATCCGAGAATAATGGTTGTTCTATTTATATGAGAGATATGTTTTATGGTCATGCCCCTATGGTCAATGGTTTATTCTTAATGAATCTCGAGCGTAGTGTTACACATATTCATAGCGTGAATACCAAAAGATGTAAAGTTGATAACGATAGTCCCACATACTTGTGGCACTGCCGCCTTGGTCACATTGGTGTCAAGCGCATGAAGAAGCTTCATGCTGATGGACTTTTGGAGTCTCTCAATTATGAATCATTTGACACATGCGAACCATGCCTCATGGGCAAAATGACCAAGACTCCGTTCTCCGGAACAATGGAGCGAGCAACCAACTTCTTGGAAATCATACACACCGATGTGTGAGGTCCAATGAGTATTGAGGCTCGCGGAGGATATCGTTATGTTCTCACTCTCACTGATGACTTGAGTAGATATGGGTATGTCTACTTGATGAAACACAAGTCTGAGACCTTTGAAAAGTTTAAGGAATTTCAGAATGAAGTAGAGAATCAACATGACCAAAAGATAAATTCTTACGATCGGATCGTGGAGGAGAATATTTAAGTCACGAATTTGGTACACACTTAAGAAAATGTGGAATCGTTTCACAACTCACGCCGCCTGGAACACCTCAGCGTAATGGTGTGTCCGAACGTCGTAATCGCACTCTATTGGATATGGTGCGGTCTATGATGTCTCTTACTGATTTACCGCTATCATTTTGGGGATACGCTCTAGAGACAGCTACATTCACTTTAAATAGGGCACCGTCTAAATCCGTTGAGAGGACACCATATGAATTATGGTTTGGGAAGAAACCTAAGCTCTCGTTTCTAAAAGTTTGGGGATGCGATGCTTATGTCAAGAAACTTCAACCTGAAAAGCTCGAACGCAAGTCGGAAAAATGCGTCTTCATAGGATACCCTAAAGAAACCATTGGGTATACCTTCTACTTAAGATCTGAGGGCAAGATCTTTGTTGCCAAGAACGGATCCTTTCTGGAAAAAGAGTTTCTCTCGAAAGAACTAAGTGGGAGGAAAGTAGAACTCGATGAAGTACTACCTCTTGAACAGGACAGCAGTGCAGCTCAGGAAAATGTTCCTGTGATGCCTACACCAACTGAAGAGGAAATTAATGATGATGATCAAGGTACTTCGGATCAAGTTGCTACTGAACTTCGTAGGTCCACAAGGACACGTTCCGCACCAGATTGGTACAGCAACCCTGTCCTGGAAATCATGTTGTTAGACAACGGTGAATCTTCGAACTATGAAGAAGCAATGGCGGGCCCAGATTCCAACAAATGGCTAGAAGCCATGAAATCCGAGATAGAATCCATGTATGAAAACAAAGTATGGACTTTGACTGACTTGCCCGATGATCAGCGAGCGATAGAAAACAAATGGATCTTTAAGAAGAAGACGGACGCGGATGGTAATGTCACCATCTATAAAGCTCGACTTGTCGCTAAGGGTTATCGGCAAGTTCAAGGGATTGACTACGATGAGACTTTCTCTCCCGTAGCGAAGCTTAAGTCCGTCCGAATCATGTTAGCAATTGCCGCATACTATGATTATGAGATATGGCAGATGGACGTCAAAACGGCATTCCTTAACGGTTATATTAAGGAAGAGCTGTATATGATGCAGCCGGAAGGTTTTGTCGATCCTAAGAACGCTAACAAAGTATGCAAGCTCCAGCAATCCATTTATGGGCTGGTGCAAGCATCTCGGAGTTGGAACATTCGCTTTGATGAGATGATCAAAGCGTTTGGGTTTATGCAGACTTATGGAGAAGCCTGTGTTTACAAGAAAGTGAGTGGGAGCTCTGTAGCATTTCTCATATTATATGTAGATGACATACTTTTGATGGGAAATGATATAGAATTCTTGGACAGCATTAAGGCCTACTTGAATAAGTGTTTTTCAATGAAGGACCTTGGAGAAGCTGCTTACATATTAGGCATCAAGATCTATAGGGATAGATCGAGACGCCTCATAGGTCTTTCACAAAGCACATACCTTGATAAGATTTTGAAAAAGTTCAAAATGGATCAGTCCAAGAAAGGGTTCTTGCCTGTATTGCAAGGTGTGAGATTGAGCTCGGCTCAATGCCCGACCACGGCAAAAGATAAAGAAGAGATGAGCGTCATCCCCTATGCCTCAGCCATAGGATCTATTATGTATGCCATGCTGTGTACCAGACCTGATGTAAACCTTGCCGTAAGTTTGGTAGGAAGGTACCAAAGTAATCCCGGCAAGGAACACTGGACAGCGGTCAAGAATGTCCTGAAGTACCTGAAAAGGACAAAGGACATGTTTCTCGTTTATGGAGGTGATGAAGAGCTCGTCGTAAAGGGTTACGTCGACGCTAGCTTCGACACAGATCTGGATGACTCTAAGTCACAAACCGGATACGTGTATATGTTGAATGGTGGAGCAGTAAGCTGGTGCAGCTGCAAGCAGAGCGTCGTGGCGGGATCTACATGTGAAGCGGATTACATGGCAGCCTCGGAGGCAGTGCATGAAGCTATTTGGGTGAAGGAGTTCATCACCGACCTAGGAGTCATACCCAATGCGTCGGGGCCGATCAAACTCTTCTATGACAACACTGGAGCTATTGCCCTTGCCAAGGAGCCCAGGTTTCACAAGAAGACCAGGCACATCAAGCGTCGTTTCAACTCCATCCGAGAAAATGTTCAAGATGGAGACATAGATATTTGCAAAGTACATACGGATCTGAATGTCGCAGATCCGTTGACTAAACCTCTCTCGCGAGCAAAACATGATCAACACCAGAACTCTATGGGTGTTCGATTCATCACAATGTAACTAGATTATTGACTCTAGTGCAAGTGGGAGACTGTTGGAAATATGCCCTAGAGGCAATAATAAAAGAGTTATTATTATATTTCCTTGTTCATGATAATTGTCTTTTATTCATGCTATAACTGTATTATCCGGAAATCGTAATACACGTGTGAATACATAGACCATAACATGTCCCTAGTGAGCCTCTTGTTGACTAGCTCGTTGGTCGACAGATAGTCATGGTTTCTGACCATGGACATTAGATGTCATTGACAACGGGATCACATCATTAGGAGAATGATGTGATGGACGAGACCCAATCCTAAGCATAGCACAAGATCGTGTAGTTCGTTTTTCTAGAGCTTTTCCAATGTCAAGTATCTCTTCCTTAGACCATGAGATCATGTAACTCCCAGATACTGTAAGAGTGCATTGGGTGTACCAAACGTCACAACGTAACTGGGTGACTATAAAGGTGCACTATAGGTATCTCCGAAAGTGTCTGTTGGGTTGACACGGATCGAGACTGGGATTTGTCACTCCATATGACGGAGAGGTATCTCTGGGCCCACTCGGTAATGCATCATCACAATGAGCTCAAAGTGATCAAGTGTTTGGTCACGGGACCATGCATTATGGTACGAGTAAAGTGACTTGCCGGTAACGAGACTAAACGAGGTATTGGGATACCGACGATCGAGTCTCGGGCATGTAACGTACCGAATGACAAAGGGAATTGTATACGGGGTTGTTCTAATCCTCGACATCGTGGTTCATCCGATGAGATCATCGAGGAGCATGTGGGAGCCAACATGGGTATCCAGATCCCGCTGTTGGTTATTGCCCGAAATCCATCTCGGTCATGACTACATGTCTCCCGAACCCGTAGGGTCTACACACTTAAGGTTCGGTGACGCTAGGGTTGTATGAATATGAGTATGCAGTATACCGAATGTTGTTCGGAGTCCCGGATGAGATCCTGGACGTCACGAGGAGTTTCAGAATGGTCCGGAGGTAAAGAATTATTTATAGGAAGTGGTATTTCGGCCATCAGGAAAGTTTCGGGGTCACCCGGCATTGTCCCGGGACCACCGGAAGGGTCCCGGGGGTCCACCGGGTGGGGCCACCCATCCCGGAGGGCCCCATGGGCTGAAGTGGGAGGGGAGCCAGCCCATAGTGGGCTGGTGCGCCCCCCTAGGCCCACCCCCTGCGCCTAGGGTTGAAACCCTAGGGTGGGGGCGCGCACCACATGCCTTGGGGGGCACTCCTCCCCCCTTGGCCGCCGCCCCCTTGGGAGATTGAATCTCCCAGGGCCGGCGCCCCCCCTGGGGGCCTAGGGGGAGAGGGGCAGCGGTACCCTGAAGTCCTGGCGCCCCCTCCCCCTGCTACACCTCTTCCTCCTCCGTCACGTGCTTGGCAAAGCCCTGCCGGAGTGCTGTTGTTCCACCACCACCACGCCGTTGTGCTGCTGCTGGAGCCATCATCATCAACCTCTCCTTCCCCCTTGCTGGATCAAGAAGGAGGAGACGTCACATGCACCGTACGTGTGTTGAACGCGGAGGTGCCGTCCGTTCGGCGCTAGGATCTCCGGTGATCTGAATCACGGCGAGTACGACTCCATCATCACCGCTCCCTCTAACGCTTCCGTACGCGATCTACAAGTGGTATGTAGATGCAAACTCACTCCCTTGACTCGTTGCTTAGATGAACTCATAGATGGATCTTGGTGAAACCGTAGGAAATTTTTTAATTTTCTGCAACGTTACCCAACAGTGGCATCATGAGCTAGGTTTATGCGTAGTTCTCTATTGCACGAGTAGAACACAATTTTGTTGTGGGCGTAGATCTTGTCAACTTGCTTGCCGCTACTAGTCTTATCTTGCTTCAGCGGTATTGTGGGATGAAGCGGCCCGGACCAACCTTACACGTACGCTTACGTGAGACCGGTTCCACCGACTAACATGCACTAGTTGCATAAGGTGGCTGGCGGGTGTCTGTCTCTCCCACTTTAGTTGGAGCGGATTCAATGAAAAGGGTCCTTATGAAGGGTAAATAGAAGTTGACAAAATCACGTTGTGGTTATTCGTAGGTAAGAAAACGTTCTTGCTAGAACCCAATTGCAGCCACGTAAAAGATGCAACAACAATTAGAGGACGTCTAACTTGTTTTTGCAGCAATTGTCATGTGATGTGATATGGCCAGAAGTTGTGATGAATGATGAATGATATATTGTGATGTATGAGATCATGTTCTTGTAATAGGAATCATGACTTGCATGTCGATGAATATGACAACCGGCAGGAGCCATAGGGGTTGTCTTTATTTTTGTATGACCTGCGTGTCATTGAAGAACGCCATGTAAACTACTTTACTTTATTGCTAAACGCGTTGGTCATAGAAGTAGAAGTAGTCGTTGGTGTGACAACTTCATGAAGACACGATGATGGAGATCATGATGATGGAGATCATGGTGTCATGCCGGTGACAAGATGATCATGGAGCCCCGAAGATGAAGATCAAAGGAGCTATATGATATTGGCCATATCATGTCACTACTTTATATAATTGCATGTGATTTTTATTATGTTTTATGCATCTTGTTTACTTAGAACGACGGTAGTAAATAAGATGATCCCTTGCACCAATTTCAAGAAGTGTTCTCCCCTAACTGTGCACCGTTGCTAAAGTTCGTCGTTTCGAAGCACCACGTGATGATCGGGTGTGATAGATCCTTACGTTCACATACAACGGGTGTAAGACAGTTTTACACATGCAAAACACTTAGGGTTAACTTGACGAGCCTAGCATGTACAGACATGGCCTCGGAACACGGAGACCGAAAGGTCGAACACGAGTCGTATGGAAGATACGATCAACATGAGAATGTTCACCGACGATGACTAGTCCGTCTCACGTGATGATCGGACACGGCCTAGTCAACTCGGATCGTGTAACACTTAGATGACCGAGGGGATGTCAAATCTGAGTGGGAGTTCATTAAATAATTTGATTGGATGAACTTCATTAGCATGAACTTAGTCTAAAATCTTTGCAAAATATGTCTTGTAGATCAAATGGACAACGCTCATGTCAACATGAACTTCAACGCGTTCCTAGAGAAAACCAAGCTGAAAGATGATGGCAGCAACTATATGGACTGGGTCCGGAACCTTAGGATCATCCTCATAGCTGCCAAGAAAGCATATGTCCTTGAAGCACCGTTAGGTGACCCACCTGCTCTCCCAGCACTGCAAGACGATTTGAACGTTTGGTAGACACGTGCTGATGATTACTCCCTCGTTCAGTGCGGCATGCTTTACAGCTTAGAACCGGGGCTCCAAAAGCGTTTTGAGCAACACAGAGCATATGAGATGTTCGAGGAGCTGAAACTATTTTTCCAAGCTCATGCCCGGGTCGAGAGATATGAAGTCTCCGACAAGTTCTATAGTTGTAAGATGGAGGAAAACAGTTCTGTCAGTGAACATATACTCAAAATGTCTGGGTTGCACAGCCGCCGTTCCCAGCTGGACATTAACCACCCGGATGAGGCGGTCATTGACAGAATCCTTCAGTCGCTCCCACCAAGCTACAAGAGCTTTGTGATGAATTATAATATGCAGGGGATGGTGAAGACCATTCCTGAAGTATTTTCAATGCTGAAGTCGGCAGAGATTGAAATCAAGAAAGAACATCAAGTGTTGATGGTCAATAAGACCACTAAGTTCAAGAAGGGCAAGGGTAAGAAGAACTTCAAGAAGGACGGCAAAGATGTTGCCGCGCCCGGTAAGCCAGTTGCCGGGAAGAAGTCAAAGAATGGACCCAAGCCTGAGACTGAGTGCTTTTATTGCGAGGGGAAGGGTCGCTGGAAGCGGAACTGCCCCAAATACTTAGCGAATAAGAAGGCCGACAACACTAAAGGTATATTTGATATACATGTAATTGATGTGTACCTGACCAGTAGTCGTAGTAACTCCTGGGTATTTGATACCGGTGCCGTTGCTCATATTTGTAACTCACAGCAGGAGCCGCGGAATACGCGGAGACTGGCGAAGGACGAGGTGACGATGCGCGTCGGGAATGGTTCCAAGGTCGATGTGATCACCGTCGGCACGCTACCTCTACATTTACCTACGGGATTAGTTATAAACCTTAATAATTGTTATTTGGTGCCAAGTTTGAGCATGAACATTGTATCTGGATCTCGTTTGATACGAGATGGCTACTCATTTAAATCCGAGAATAATGGTTGTTCTATTTATATGAGAGATATGTTTTATGGTCATGCCCCTATGGTCAATGGTTTATTCTTAATGAATCTCGAGCGTAGTGTTACACATATTCATAGTGTGAATACCAAAAGATGTAAAGTTGATAACGATAGTCCAACATACTTGTGGCACTGCCGCCTTGGTCACATTGGTGTCAAGCGCATGAAGAAGCTTCATGCTGATGGACTTTTGGAGTCTCTCGATTATGAATCATTTGACACATGCGAACCATGCCTCATGGGCAAAATGACCAAGACTTCGTTCTCCGGAACAATGGAGTGAGAAACCAACTTGTTGGAAATCCTACACACCGATGTGTGCGGTCCAATGAGTGTTGAGGCTCGCGGAGGATATCGTTATGTTCTCACTCTCACTGATGACTTGAGTAGATATGGGTATGTCTACTTGATGAAACACAAGTCTGAGACCTTTGAAAAGTTCAAGGAATTTCAGAATGAAGTAGAGAATCAACGTGACCGAAAGATAAAATTCTTACGATCGGATCGTGGAGGAGAATATTTAAGTCACGAATTTGGTACACACTTAAGAAAATATGGAATCGTTTCACAACTCACGCCGCCTAGAACACCTCAGCGTAACGGTGTGTCCGAACGTCGTAATCGCACTCTATTGGATATGGTGCGGTCTATGATGTCTCTTACCGATTTACCGCTATCGTTTTGGGGATACGCTCTAGAGACAGCTACATTCACTTTAAATAGGGCACCGTCTAAATCCGTTGAGACGACACCGTATGAATTATGGTTTGGGAAGAAACCTAAGCTGTCGTTTCTAAAAGTTTGGGGATGCGATGCTTATGTCAAGAAACTTCAACCTGAAAAGCTCGAACCCAAGTCGGAAAAATGCGTCTTCATAGGATACCCTAAAGAAACCATTGGGTATACCATCTACTTAAGATCCGAGGGCAAGATCTTTGTTGCCAAGAACGGATCCTTTCTGGAAAAAGAGTTTCTCCCGAAAGAACTAAGTGGGAGGAAAGTAGAACTCGATGAAGTACTACCTCTTGAACAGGATAGCAGTGCAGCTCAGGAAAATGTTCCTGTGATGCCTACACCAACTGAAGAGGAAACTAATGATGATGATCAAGGTACTTCGGATCAAGTTGCTACTGAACTTCGTAGGTCCACAAGGACACGTTCCGCACCAGAATGGTACGGCAACCCTGTCCTGGAAATCATGTTGTTAGACAACGGTGAATCTTCGAACTATGAAGAAGCAATGGCGGGCCCAGATTCCAACAAATGGCTAGAAGCCATGAAATCCGAGATAGAATCCATGTATGAAAACAAAGTATGGACTTTGACTGACTTGCCCGATGATCGGCGAGCGATAGAAAACAAATGGATCTTTAAGAAGAAGACAGACGCGGATGGTAATGTCACCATCTATAAAGCTCGACTTGTCGCTAAGGGTTATCGGCAAGTTCAAGGGATTGACTACGATGAGACTTTCTCTCCCGTAGCGAAGCTTAAGTCCGTCCGAATCATGTTAGCAATTGCCGCATACTATGATTATGAGATATGGCAGATGGACGTCAAAACGGCATTCCTTAATGGTTATCTTAAGGAAGAGCTGTATATGATGCAGCCGGAAGGTTTTGTCGATCCTAAGAATGCTAACAAAGTATGCAAGCTCCAGCGATCCATTTATGGGCTGGTGCAAGCATCTCGGAGTTGGAACATTCGCTTTGATGAGATGATCAAAGCGTTTGGGTTTATGCAGACTTATGGAGAAGCCTGCGTTTACAAGAAAGTGAGTGGGAGCTCTGTAGCATTTCCCATATTATATGTAGATGACATACTTTTGATGGGAAATGATATAGAATTCTTGGACAGCATTAAGGCCTACTTGAATAAGTGTTTTTCAATGAAGGACCTTGGAGAAGCTGCTTACATATTAGGCATCAAGATCTATAGGGATAGATCGAGACGCCTCATAGGTCTTTCACAAAGCACATACCTTGATAAGATTTTGAAAAAGTTCAAAATGGATCAGTCCAAGAAAGTGTTCTTGCCTGTATTGCAAGGTGTGAGATTGAGCTCGGCTCAATGCCCGACCACGGCAAAAGATAAATAAGAGATGAGCGTCATCCCCTATGCCTCAGCCATAGGATCTATTATGTATGCCATGCTGTGTACCAGACCTGATGTAAACCTTGCCGTAAGTTTGGTAGGAAGGTACCAAAGTAATCCCGGCAAGGAACACTTGACAACGGTCAAGAATATCCTGAAGTACCTGAAAAGGACAAAGGACATGTTTCTCGTTTATGGAGGTGACGAAGAGCTCGTCGTAAAGGGTTACGTCGACGCTAGCTTCGACACAGATCTGGATGACTCTAAGTCACAAACCGGATACGTGTATATGTTGAATGGTGGAGCAGTAAGCTGGTGCAGCTGCAAGCAGAGCGTCGTGGCGGGATCTACATGTGAAGCGGAGTACATGGCAGCCTCGGAGGCAGCGCATGAAGCTATTTGGGTGAAGGAGTTCATCACCGACCTAGGAGTCATACCCAATGCGTCGGGGCCGATCAAACTCTTCTGTGACAACACTGGAGCTATTGCCCTTGCCAAGGAGCCCAGGTTTCACAAGAAGACCAGGCACATCAAGCGTTGTTTCAACTCCATCCGTGAAAATGTTCAAGATGGAGACATAGATATTTGCAAAGTACATACGGATCTGAATGTCGCAGATCCGTTGACTAAACCTCTCTCGCGAGCAAAACATGATCAACACCAGAACTCTATGGGTGTTCGATTCATCACAATGTAACTAGATTATTGACTCTAGTGCAAGTGGGAGACTGTTGGAAATATGCCCTAGAGGCAATAATAAAAGAGTTATTATTATATTTCCTTGTTCATGATAATTGTCTTTTATTCATGCTATAACTGTATTATCCGGAAATCGTAATACACGTGTGAATACATAGACCATAACATGTCCCTAGTGAGCCTCTAGTTGACTAGCTCGTTGGTCGACAGATAGTCATGGTTTCTGACTATGGACATTAGATGTCATTGACAACGGGATCACATCATTAGGAGAATGATGTGATGGACGAGACCCAATCCTAAGCATAGCACAAGATCGTGTAGTTCGTTTTGCTAGAGCTTTTCCAATGTCAAGTATCTCTTCCTTAGACCATGAGATCGTGTAACTCCCGGATACCGTAAGAGTGCTTTGGGTGTACCAAACATCACAACGTAACTGGGTGACTATAAAGGTGCACTACAGGTATCTCCGAAAGTGTCTGTTGGGTTGACACGGATCGAGACTGGGATTTGTCATTCCGTATGACGGAGAGGTATCTCTGGGCCCACTCGATAATGCATCATCACAATGAGCTCAAAGTGATCAAGTGTTTGGTCACGGGATCATGAATTACGGTACGAGTAAAGTGACTTGCCGGTAACGAGACTGAACGAGGTATTGGGATACCGACGATCGAGTCTCGGGCATGTAACATACCGAATGACAAAGGGAATTGTATACGGGGTTGTTCTAATCCTCGACATCGTGGTTCATCCGATGAGATCATCGAGGAGCATGTGGGAGCCAACATGGGTATCCAGATCTCGTTGTTGGTTATTTCCCGAGAGCCGTCTCGGTCATGACTACGTGTCAACCGAACCCGTAGGGTCTACACACTTAAGGTTCGGTGACGCTAGGGTTGTATGAATATGAGTATGCAGTATACCGAATGTTGTTCGGAGTCCTGGATGAGATCCCAGACGTCACGAGGAGTTTCAGAATGGTCCAGAGGTAAAGAATTATATATAGAAAGTGGTATTTCGGCCATCGGAAAAGTTTCGGGGTCACCCGGCATTGTACAGGGACCACCGGAACGGTCCCGGGGGTCCATCGGGTGGGGCCACGCATCCCGGAGGGCCCCATGGGCGGAAGTGGGAGGGGAGCCAGCCCATAGTGGGCTGGTGCGCCCCCCTAGGCCCACCCCCTGCGCCTAGGGTTGAAACCCTAGGGTGGCGGGGCGCACCACATGCCTTGGGGGGCACTCCTCCCCCTTGGCCGCCGCCCCCTTGGGAGATTGAATCTCCCAGGGCCGGCGCCCCCCCTGGGGGCCTATATAAAGGGAGGGTGGATAGGGGCAGCGGCACCCTGAAGTCCTGGCGCCCCCTCCCCCTGCTACACCTCTTCCTCCTCCGTCACGTGCTTGGCGAAGCCCTGCCGGAGTGCTGCTGTTCCACCACCACCACGCCGTTGTGCTGCTGCTGGAGCCATCATCATCAACCTCTCCTTCCCCCTTGCTGGATAAAGAAGGAGGAGACGTCACACGCTCCATACTTGTGTTGAACGCGGAGGTGCCGTCCGTTCGGCGCTAGGATCTCCGGTGATCTGAATCACGGCGAGTATGACTCCATCATCACCGCTCCCTCTAACGCTTCCATACGCGATCTACAAGTGGTATGTAGATGCAAACTCACTCCCTTGACTCGTTGCTTAGATGAACTCATAGATGGATCTTGGTGAAACCGTAGGAAATTTTTTAATTTTCTGCAACGTTACCCAACAGTGGCATCATGAGCTAGGTTTATGCGTAGTTCTCTATTGCACGAGTAGAACACAATTTTGTTGTGGGCGTAGATCTTGTCAACTTGCTTGCCGCTACTAGTCTTATCTTGCTTCAGCGGTATTGTGGGATGAAGCGGCCCGGACCAACCTTACACGTACGCTTACGTGAGACCAGTTCCACCGACTAACATGCACTAGTTGCATAAGGTGCCTGGCGGGTGTCTGTCTCTCCCACTTTAGTTGGAGCGGATTCGATGAAAAGGGTCCTTATGAAGGGTAAATAGAAGTTGACAAAATCATGTTGTGGTTATTCGTAGGTAAGAAAACGTTCTTGCTAGAACCCAATTGCAGCCACGTAAAAGATGCAACAACAATTAGAGGACGTCTAACTTGTTTTTGCAGCAATTGTCATGTGATGTGATATGGCCAGAAGTTGTGATGAATGATGAATGATATATTGTGATGTATGAGATCATGTTCTTGTAATAGGAATCACGACTTGCATGTCGATGAGGATGACAACCGGCAGGAGCCGTAGGAGTTGTCTTTATTTTTGTATGACCTGCGTGTCATTGAAGAATGCCATGTAAACTACTTTACTTTATTGCTAAACGCGTTGGTCATAGAAGTAGAAGTAGTCGTTGGTGTGACAACTTCATGAAGACACGATGATGGAGATCTGATGATGGAGATCATGGTGTCATGCCGGTGACAAGATGATCATGGAGCCCCGAAGATGAAGATCAAAGGAGCTATATGATATTGGCCATATCATGTCACTACTTTATATAATTGCCTGTGATGTTTATTACGTTTTATGCATCTTGTTTACTTAGAACGACGGTAGTAAATAAGACGATACCTTGCAACAATTTCAAGAAGTGTTCTCAACTGTGCACTGTTGCTAAAGTTCGTCGTTTCGAAGCACCACGTGATGATCGGGTGTGATAGATCCTTACGTTCACATACAACGGGTGTAAGACAGTTTTACACATGCAAAACACTTAGGGTTAACTTGACGAGCCTAGCATGTACAGACATGGCCTCGGAACACGGAGACCGAAAGGTCGAACACGAGTCGTATGGAAGATACGATCAACATGAGAATGTTCACCGACGATGACTAGTCCGTGTCACGTGATGATCGGACACGGCCTAGTCAACTCGGATCGTGTCACGTGATGACTGAGGGGATGTCAAATCTGAGTGGGAGTTCATTAAATAATTTGATTGGATGAACTTCATTATCATGAACTTAGTCTAAAATCTTTGCAAAATATGTCTTGTAGATCAAATGGCCAACGCTCATGTCAACATGAACTTCAACGCGTTCCTAGAGAAAACTAAGCTGAAAGATGATGGCAGCAACTATACGGACTGGGTCTGGAACCTTAGGATCATCCTCATAGCTGCCAAGAAAGCATATGTCCTTGAAGCACCGTTAGGTGACCCACCTGCTCTCCCAGCACTGCAAGACGATTTGAACGTTTGGCAGACACGTGCTGATGATTACTCCCTCGTTCAGTGCAGCATGCCTTACAGCTTAGAACCGGGGCTCCAAAAGCGTTTTGAGCAACACGGAGCATATGAGATGTTCAAGGAGCTGAAACTAGTTTTCCAAGCTCATGCCTGGGTCGAGAGATATGAAGTCTCCGAAGAAAAAGTGAAGACTTTCTCTCCACAACTATTATGATGATGCCTTTGATCTAAGATATCACTGCAGTTACATGGGAAGAAATGAAATGCCTTTTGTAACAGATGAGTTTTCATATGAAACCCTGATACTTCGAAAGAGATTGTCTGTTTTGTACACAAAGTGCATCTAGTTTTTGCCATAACCCTCTCGACTTTTTATAACATGCTATGTGGGTGAAATGATGATATCATGCCAACTTTCAACCTTTTCAGAGTTCATTTGTAGTGCTTTTCAATTTCAGGGTCATTCAGCTTACACTACTAGGGTTAGCACTTGAAATATGTGTAGTTGTAGGAGTAGCGCTGTTATGGGCAGCGCTACTGGTAAGTATTGTTAGCAATAGCGCTTCCAGGACCAGCGCTACTGATAACTATATGCAGAGCTTGTTCACATGAAGCGCTGCTGCTAAGCCAGCGCTACTGCTAGGTGCTTTCCAGCGCTACTACTAATGTTCCTCCTTTCATAGATTTGCACCCCCTCTACATATTTGTGATGTATTTATACAGGATCTATATGATAGTTTCATCAGATCATACTAAACGTACACTATTCTCATCATATCATAGACATACAGTAGTCTCGTCATACCATCATCATCATCATCATTCAACACAAATACCATCACATCTCGAAAATAGCAATACACAAGTGCGATCATGTCATGTCTCGAAAAAGTGCAACTGGATGGTCATGACACACACACAAGTTTCATCATCTCTATCTAAACCATGACGTAGAAGAGAAGAGCGATCAGCATGAGCAAGAGCGCGACTATGTAGTACCGGCGGTCTCGCCCCTGCTCATTCTGGAGTGTCCACCTTAAGTAACTACTTTCTGCTTCGGCTCTGCTGTCGAACCCTCTGTGGCTAGCACCCAGATACCTGTGCACCTGGGCCTGAGCAGCTGGCCAGTGGTCGTAGACTCCTGGAACCCTCCCAACGTACACAGCGTAGTAGTCCTTCGCCATCTTTGATCTATGTACCTGCATCGTGAGTTGATGAATTGAATGATAATATGCAACATAATGTACTTAAGAAAACAAGGAGGCGTAATTAGCAAAATACAAGCAACCAATAGTAAACATAAATGACGAAGTTCCTCATACCCAAACTAATTAACTAGAGCGATCTATGTTGGTTCAGGACCACGGTTTAGTTACATCACATAGTTTCGCCGTGCATGAATTCAAAGTTTTGCCATAGAAAGACAGTAGTGACACATTGTCATCAACAATCAGTCCTCCATGAGCGAGTAGCAGTGCTCCCACATCTTCCCGCGTGATTTGCCCATCATAGAACATCCTTGTTGGTACGAGGACCTGCTTCATGATCACTTGGGCAAGTTCACATAGTACGTGATAATACTCAGCTCTAATTCGATGATCCGATCTCTTTCCTATGCTTGTGGCCCAGCTGACAATCTCGGAATCGTTGGTAGTAGCTGACATGCGAAGGCGTTAATTATCCCTTCTGTACTCGAGGAGGTGATGCATGAGGTAGAATCCATCAGCCATACTGGTGTGTAGTTGCTGGATGCAGCAGAAGTTGGTCTTATGACCAAAAGCCAGCCCGCGACCCCTGTACTTTTTCACCTTGATATATCCACTAGACAGGCTGAAGGTTAACAGGGCACTATCGAGAACACTCTTTATGTGCTTGTAATCCTTTTTCCTGAGGTTCTTCGATGAGCCCAAGTACATAGCATGGGAGTATTCCGCGTACAGAACGATGAGGACGCCCCCTGCTGCGCAAATTAAGTACACCTGAAATTAGCCTCCATGCTTGCAAAGGAATGATTAACACATACGAAAGGATATGTGCGGATGACTTACGTGGGATGATAAGGCACAAGAATCGCTTCCTTGTCCTTATTAGCGATCATGAAGTCACCGAGGTACTTGATCGCATAGTCACGGTGCGCTTTGCAAACTGCCAAGAAGCTCTCATGCGTATAGAACGGGTCCACGATGTAGATGTATTGTATGTTCTCGATCCTGATGAAGTAGTTGAGATACAACGCATAAATGCGGATGAACTCGAAATCCATCTTGGTCATGTGGAACATGTCGTAGATGTAGTCAAATCGCAGGATGAACTTATTCGCGGGCCATCTCTCGACGTACAACTTCCCACCCGTCACCTGAGCCGCGTAATAGACTGAATGCTATTTGTGCCATTGTTCATCTGCAGCTTGAACATAATTAGGACTGGGCAAGAAAAAATTGGAAGGCTTGGAAGTGGAGCAATAATACATCATTTCCTTCTCATGTGGTAGGGCGCCTCGCATGTTTTTCGATAACATGACATACATGGATAGGGTGCTGAAGGAGAACAAAAGGTACAACACATGTGGGCGAATGAGCAATTCAGTGAGCCTTTACAGTTAGCCATTCAAGCAATCATAAAATAATTTCTTACAACAACATTAAATGAACTTCTCGATGCAACTTTTTTTGAACATAACTTCTCTATGCAACTTGGTATAGATGAAATTCGGGCCAATAGCTCCTGTGCGACGTTTTTGAGGTGAATTGGCAAGAGTGCGACGTTGTTCGAGCGAATGGTTGTGGTGTGACACATTTGAGCAGGTAAATAGCCCACGCATGACATGGCTGTTAAATGTGGTTAAATTGGTCGTCAACCAAGCCCGCCCGTTTATGTTAGGACATGTGGGTCCAACTTAATTGTTCCTCAAAATAGCCGACCTTGCCCTGCCGCCCGACCATGCCGGGCCCGCCACTCTGCCCCCCTTCTTCTCCGGTGGCGGCGGATCTTGCGTTCTCGGTGGCGGCGGCGGAGCCCTCGTCCTCAACAGCGGCGGAGCCTTCGTCCTCAGAAAATGGTGAGTGAATTCAAACCCTAGTCGCCTTCCCGTTCCTCTCTCGGGCCCGTAGATCTCAGCTCGTTTCCTCTGTTTTTGCTTGCGGAATCGATAGGTTGTGAGGGGAGCTCGTGGGCATACTGAGATGGAGCCGCCAGATTCAACTTCGAATAGGTAATTCGCCTCTCTCCGATCCAATTTTGCATGCAATTAGGGGGTGGCCTCGTCTGCTCTTTCTCACGGGCTCACATTGTCCGCCACTGACAGAGGGGATGCTGCCGCTCGGGCCTTTGAATTGACAGTCAATTTCTTTCCATCAAAGGCAAAATTAGTTGATGGTAGCATACAGAACATTGAGAGAGACACAATTGTTAAATGGGATGTTGAGTTTACAGAGATTGATCCACAAGTTCTACAGAACATGGAAGAGACGGAAGTGAAGAAATGGGTGGAAAAAATTGGGGAGAATATTGTTTGGGGTCCAGAGCAAGAAGTATCACTATTGCGGTTTGATGATTGGAGAGGATTGTATGTTAGAATAGAAGATGGTGAACAGATTGTTGAAGAAATCGATCGGCAAAACGGTTGGACAAGAAAACGGGCTAATTTTTTTGTTGAGCTCGTTGATTTGAACATTTTTTCGAAGGTTGGATATGTGCCATCATAATTGGCTGCACAGATGGTAGACGATGATTGGGCTACACAGAGACCATTGATTCCCATGTGTAATGAACTTACAGTAATAGCCGAAGAGGGACAGGTGACTAGAACTGAAACTGAAACTACAACAACTGTTGATTGGAATGTAGTTGAATTAGACGAGCCTACTGATTTGGTCATTGCACCAATGCCTGACATTGAGATGGCCAAACTTTTTGGCATTCCAGTCGATGACAGAGATAAGCAGGAGAGGGACGAATCTAGTTTGCCTGCTAATGCTGATGAAGAAGTAGATGGACAGTTGATGGAACAAGCTGCAGATGAAGTAGATGATGCACATGATGATGAGCTGGTGCATGTGTATGACAAAGAAAACCCTGTCATTGAAGTAGGCAAGTTGTTCCCAAGCATGAAGGAGTTTAGGATGTGTTTCAAGACTTATGCAGTGAAACATGAGTTTGATGCCAAGACTGTTTGGACTGATAGAAAGAAGTTTTATGCGAGGTGCAGAGGATTTGATGGTAGTGTGAAGCCTTGCAAGTGGTACATATCTGCTAGACTGCAACCTGATGGAAGTACTGTCAGGGTTAACCAAATCCCCAATCAACATACTTGTATTACAAGTTAATAGACAGTATCAACCATGACATCAGAACTTTGGGTTGCAGAAAAGATCACCCCAATTTTAGCCAAAACACCAAACACTACTGCCAAGAAACTCAAAGTAGACTTGGAAAAGATGTACCCCATTAAACTGAAATATACCACAGTGTGGAAGGCAAAACAAAGGGCAATGAAAAATTTATATGGTGATTGGGCAAATACATTTAGGATGCTTTACCACTTCAAAGGAGAGGGGGAAAAGAGGTCACCTGGAAGTGCTGTGGAGATAGATACAGAGGTATCACCCTCAGGTGAAGTCAAGTTCTCCAAGTTTTTTATGGCTTTGAAGCCTTGCATCGATGGGTTCAAAGCAGGGTGTCGTCCATATTTGAGCATAGACTCATTATTTTTGACAGGCAAGTGGAATGGTCAGTTGGCAGCATGCAATGCTCTATATGGACACAACTGGATGTTTCCTATTGTTGTTGGCTTGTTTCAGTCAGATATCGAAGAACCATAACGGGGATGGTTAGCTGCTTTTTCTCACCATCCTCACCGACCACCTCAATGTACCGAGACGAACCGCACTGCCTACAGTACTTGTCATCCGCATACTCGTGCCTAAACAAAAGGCAATTCTTCGGGCAAACATCTATTTTCTCATAATCCATAGAGAGTGCCTTCATGATTTTCTTTGTATCGTACATGCTTTTCGGCAGTTCATGACCCTCAGGGAGGCTGTTAGCCCATACTCCCAAGAATGCTTCGAAGCATTTCTGGCTACAGCCGTACTCAGCCTTGACTGCAATCAGTTGCGAGATGGCATCCAGCTGAGATATTTTCGCACCCACATAAAGACGTTTCTTCGACGAAGCCAGGACCTCGAAGAAGGCCTTTGCGGTTGCCTCCGGCTATTCCAGTTCATTCTCTGAAGGTGTCGCATTTGCCGCTTCTGCAAGAATGACATCATCTAGCATGTCCCTGACCCCGTCGTCCTCATATCCATCGATGCGTTGTCGCATCACCTCCTCTCTACCACGGTCCTGCTCGGCTATGTTTATCGGTGGCATGTAAAAGTTTGGCATATTTCCATGTGTGCGAAGGTGCTCACTCATGTCCGTCTGATTTCTACGGTGACGTCTGGCACATCTCGCACATGGGCATGGTGGGATAGTTCTCATTGGACGATGAAATATCTCCTTCAAATACACATCGGTTTTCGTGATCCACTCTGATGTTACTCGATTTCGACGGATAAAACCACTATACATCCACTGATTATCTGCCATCCTCTGCTATTTTGCAAGCCACACAACATAATTAAGGATTCACTTAAATTAATAACATCAAATTTTCAGTTTCTACCGCGTTGAATCCACCTAAATCTCTAATAGGTAAAGATGGGTACCAATCCCACCCGAGGATGTGTAGATTGAGTACGTTCTCCATTCTACCCCGTTCCGAGACAAAATTTCGGCAGCACCTCCCCGCTGTTCTCCAGATACACGTCTCGGCAAATAGCCAAGAGAATGTGCTCCGGAGAACAATGGGGAGGCGCCACCGAAATCCTGTCTCGGAACGGGGTAGAACATGGAGAACATACCCAATCTACACATCCTCGGGCTATCCATGGAAAACGCTGGACAATCCAAAACAGCTGTGGTGATAAATATGCAATTGAATGCATATTTATCGATGCAACCCTTTCGGACGGGAGACGCCTAGGTTACGCCAGTTGACTTGAGAATGAAATGTAGCGACATCAAAAAATGGGGGAGATGGACTTGTAGCTCACCCTCGGCTGTAGGGGAAGGAGTCGAACAACAGAGGGATGCTCAGGGAACAACGCGTCGGACGATGGTCACTTTGATGAAATGCAACACCACAAAGCCTGGAAATTCCATCGGGACAAAAAATTTAGAACATCACAACTCATAGAGCATATTTAAAACATTTAAATATGCATTCATTTATTTTTGCATCATGTAGGCAAAAAAACTAAAAACATTAACAATATATTCATCATCGTCATCACATATTCATCATCATCATTATCACCTATTCGTCATAATCATTGATTCATCTCATCGAACCAAATTTTTTTGCAAGATATGCAACATATAGCATCTCATTTAACCAATTTTTTTACTACCTATCTCACTATCTATCTAACTATCTAACTATCTACCTAGTAACTATCTCACTGTCTATCTACCTATCTACCTATCTAACTAACTATCTAAATATCTATCTAAATACCTATCTAACTAGCTACAAAATTACTAAGAAAACACTAAAAATACATAAAATTTTCACCTTCGAGAGGGCCGGCCGGAGTTGGGGCGGGGAGGCCGGCGGGGGTCGGGGAGGGGCGGCCGGCGTCGGGTTGGGGCGGTGAG
>NC_041393.1:757323453-757324463 GCF_002162155.2 Triticum dicoccoides | reverse complement strand
GCGGCGGGCTTGGGTCGGAGCGGGGAGGCGCGGGCGCCGGCGTGCTCGGGGCGGGGCGGCGCAGGCGGTGGCGTGCTCAGGGCGGGCGGCGGAGGAGGTGGGCGGCGGCGGTAGGAGTCGGGGTCGGGTGCGGTTGAGGGAGAAAATGAGTGGAGGAGGTCGGGTGTGGTGCGGATAAGGTTGGACCTATGCCGACGGCATGGCCGTCCGCATAGGCCTGGGCCCACATGTCAGCAGCCCGGGGGAGTGGATAACGTGCACATATGCCGTCGGCCCGGCCGTCGGCATAGGTTGGAGGCCTATGCCGACGGCTAGGCCGTCGGAATATATGCAAACCACAATTTTTTTTAAAATAGTCCCACCTCGCCGAGGGGAAAGCAATTTGACCTGTTTAAATAGTTCACTAATCCATACGTTACAAGCTCCGGTATTCATTAGACTTATATGAAGAAAACGGACAATTACTCTGAAACTTTCAGTGCCCGGGCAGCCGGCCCGGTGCCCGGGCACTAAAGGTTTCAGAGTGATAGTACGTTTTCAATGATGAATACCGGAGTTTTTAATCAATTCAATTATTACATTTTTTGATTTTTAGTTTACCGTCTGTGTGGGACACAGTACCTGGTACGACGACCGTGACACCGGGAACCTGGGGGGTTAGGCGGTACGGGGGGCGTAGGGGGTAGCAATGCCACTGGAGCATCGCACCGGGACCTCATATATGCCGTATAGTGTGCTGGCATGTCCGAAGTGGCGGCACGCGTCTCCGGGGTGTGCCCCCTCACACGGACAGCATCGCCGCCGGCACCTGGAGGGGGGAAAAGGACGCGTTGGGTCTACACCTAGGGGATCTTACTGTGGGTTTGGCCCGGATGTTGCTCTAAAGTGTTCGTATGGGTTGACCTAACACGACCGGGTGGATAGTTCCACTGGTCAAAACCCGTCCGTGCAAAGTCAAAGGGCTATATCCCGTGGTCAAATGCTACAGGGTTAGGCGGGACGGGGGCCCT
>NC_041393.1:757322209-757323259 GCF_002162155.2 Triticum dicoccoides | reverse complement strand
CCCCCAGGGCCCCCGTCCCGCCTAACCCTGTAGCGTTTGACCACAGGATCTAGCCCATTGACTTTGCACGGACGTGTTTTGACCAGTGGAACTATCCACTCGGTCGTGTTAGGTCAGCCCATACGAACACTTTAGAGCAACATCCGGGCCAAACCCACAGTAAGATCCCCTCCGTGTAGACCCGACGCATCCGTTTCCCCCCTCCTGGTGCCGGCGGCGGCGCCGTCCGTGTGAGGGGGCACACCCCGGAGACGCGTGCCGCCTCTTCGGACATGCCAGCACACTGTACGGCATGTATGAGGGCCCGATGCGATGCTCGGGTGGCATTGATACCCCCCCAGGTAAACCCGGGCAAACACCGGGCCGGGCCGGGTTTCGGTCCGGGCTTGTAAAAGCCTGACCTTCATTTCTCAAGCCCGAGCCCGGCCCGAAGCCCGAAATACTCCTTGTTTTCAAGCCCGAGCCCGGCCCAAAATGAAGCCCGAAGCCCGAAAGCCCGGCCCGAACGCTATTTTTCAGTGTACGCACGTGCAAGCCCGGCCTGAAATACATGAAAAGTGAAGCCCGAGCCCAGCCCAAACTATCTTTCGGGCTGCAAAGCAAGGCCTGAGCCCGGCCCGAATGTCAAGCCCGGCCCGGCCCAGCCTGGGTTTTTTGGACCGGGCTCGGGCCGGGTCGTCGGGCCGGGCTGTCCATGACCGGGTTTACCCCCAGGGCCCCCGTCCCGCCTAACCCTGTAGGGTTTGACCACGGGATCTAGCCCTTTGACTTTGCACGGACGGGTTTTGACCAGTGGAACTATCCACCCGGTCGTGTTAGGTCAGCCCATACGAACACTTTAGAGCAACATCCGGGCCAAACCCACAGTAAGATCCCCTCCGTGTAGACCCGACGCATCCGTTTCCCCCGTCCAGGTGCCGGCGGCGGCGCCGTCCGTGTGAGGGGGCACACCCCAGAGACGCGTGCCGCCTCTTCGGACATGCCAGCACAATGTACGACATGTATGAGGGCCCGGTGCGATGCTCGGGTGGCATTGCTACCCCCCCAGGG
>NC_041393.1:757320996-757322178 GCF_002162155.2 Triticum dicoccoides | reverse complement strand
CGTCCGTTTCCCCCCTCCGGGTGCCGGCGGCGGCGCCGTTCGTGAGGGGGGCCACGCACCGGAGACGCGTGCCGCCTCTTCGGACATGCCACAACACCACCCCGCATGTATGAGGGCCCGGTACGACGCTCCGGTGGCATTGCTACCCCCCCAGGGCCCCCGTCCCGCCTAACCCTGTAGCGTTTGACCACGGGATCTAGCCCTTTGACTTTGCACGGACGGGCTTTGACCAGTGGACCTCTCCACCCGGTTGTGTCGGGTCGGCCCAGAGGGACACCGGGGAGCAACATCCGGGCCAGGCCCACAGCTACATCCACTCCGTGTAGACCCGACGCGTCCGTTTCCCTCCTCCAGGTGCCGGCGGCGGCGCCGTCCGTGAGGGGGGGGGGCACGCACCGGAGACGCGTGCTGGGCGTTTGCAACCGCCTCAACACTTCCAGACTTGTGAGAGGCCGCCTACGCAAGATTTTACGGTATGCTACCCCCCGAAGGCCGCCGGCCACAGTCGTAGACGTGCGAAGAGCAATCCGCGTAGAGGGAAGTGTTCAGATACTTCTCCATCACAAAAAATTATGAAAAATTACCATCAGTCCTATAGCACATGTGCCCACGTTGTGTAGAAAACTCATGATTTTATCGCGCTCCAAGTATTTAATTTTAATATTCACGCTGCATCGTTACCGCAGAACGTCTACCACCGTTTCATTGCCGTCCGTGAGGGGGGCCACAACCCGGAGACGCGTGCCACCTCTTCGGACATGCCACAACACCACCCCGCATGTATGAGGGCCCGGTACGACGCTCCGGTGGCATTGCTACCCCCCCAGGGCCCCCGTCCCGCATAACCCTGTAGCGTTTGACCACGGGATCTAGCCCTTTGACTTTGCACGGACGGGCTTTGACCAGTGGACCTCTCCACCCGGTTGTGTTAGGTCGGCCCATAGGAACACTTTGGAGCAACATCCGGGCCAGGCCCACAGCTACATCCACTCCGTGTAGACTCGACGCGTCCGTTTCCCCCCTCCGGGTGCCGGCGGCGGCGCCGTTCGTGAGGGGGGCCACGCACCGGAGACGCGTGCCGCCTCTTCGGACATGCCACAACACCACCCCGCATGTATGAGGGCCCGGTACGACGCTCCGGTGGCATTGCTACCCCCCCGGGCCCCCGTCCCGCCTAACCCT
>NC_041393.1:757317513-757320097 GCF_002162155.2 Triticum dicoccoides | reverse complement strand
CATTGCTACCCTCCCCCCCCCACAGCCCCCATCCCGCCTAACCCTGTAGCATTTGACCACGGGATCTATCCCTTTGACTTTGCACGGACGGGCTTTGAGCAGTGGACCTATCCACCCGGTTGTGTTAGGTCAGCCCATAGGAACACTTTAGAGCAACATCCGGGCCAGACCGATGGCAAGATCCCCTCCGTGTAGACCCGGCGCGTGCGTTTCCCCCCTCCAGGTGCCGGCGGCGCCGCCGTCCGTGAGGGGGGCACACCCCGGAGACGAGTGCCGCCTCTAATTTGGACATGGCACCACACCACCCCGCATGTATGAGGGCCCGGTGCGACGCTTCGGTGGTATTGCTATCCCCCAAGGCCCCCGTCCCGCCTCTTCAGACATGGCACCACACCGCCCCGCATGTATGAGGGCCCGGTTAGACGGGAGGGTGTACCTGGGGGGTAGCAATGCCGCTAGGCGTTGCTTTGGGCCCTCCTACGGTTGTGGAAGCGTGGTGGCTAGCGCAGGCACCCGGCATGCAGCTCCGGGGTGTGCCCCCCATCTTCGGCGTCACTGTGGGGCACGGCGCGGCGGCAGCAACGTCCGTGATGGGGGCAATCGATATACCATCTGGGTATGTTTTTTTGTTAGATAAGACACATTTATGTGAAAAAAGGAAAAAGTAAATAATATAAATAAAAAAATAAAAAATAAAAAATAGAGATATGCCGACGGCACTGCGCACACAGCCACGGATCGATGATGTGCCTAAGGGCGCGGATCCATGACGTGGCAACATCCGTGGGCCAGACCTATGCCGACGGCCAGGCCGTCGGCATAGATTTGCCACCCCATAGACAGGCGAGCAACGCGGATTGATGACGTGGCGGGCGACGCGGATCGATGACGTGGCGTCTATGCCGACGGCCGCCGTTAGCCCATCGGCGTAGACTGACGCCGTTAGAAGGCCGTCTCCGTCCGGGTAGCCGGGCCCATGTGCTATGCCGATGGCCTTCTCTATGCCGACGGCCACCGTAGGCATATTTCTAGCGACGCCGACGGGTGAGCTTTGCCGACGGGGGCCGCCGACATAGATTGATATACGCCGACGGCTTTTCTATGCCGATGGCCTGGGCTGGGCCTTCGCGATAGGCCAATCTATGCCGACGGGGGCCGTCGGCATAGGTTCGGCCGTCGGCATCGCCGAACTTGGTTCTTCGGGGTTGGCGGAACCTTGGACCCTATAACAGGGAGGTGCGTTTGGACAAACGAGCAATTGCGAACACCCGTCACGAAGCTTCAGGAGTATATCGATGCAGCGCAGCAAGGGACATTCGTTCCAGATAGAGAGAACGACGAGCTCACAATGGCCCTCGGGAATCCTAAGCACCCTGGACGAACACGGGGCATGCCAGGCTCCGTTCCGTGGAAGGCTGGTTAGGCGATTACAAATGCAAGGAGAGGACGAAGAAAGTGGAGCAGACCCAAATTCAGAAGTTGCACGAAAGGGTTCAAGCGCTAGAGGAAGGAGACGCAGCTCGCAGCAAGCTACCTACCGAAACTACCCCCGAAGCTACCCCGCTATCTCAGCGGAGAAGCAGTGTGGCTTCCACTGAGCTGCTTTAGCCGGAGCATGTCTTGACGGCTCCTGCTAGCTACCCCGTGGATGCTATCACGGAGTCTCAACATATCCACCTTATGACGGAATGGCAGAACTTCAAAGTCAAGGCGGCTGTCGGCTCTGTTCGACCTCCTGAACCCGACGCAAATTTTCACTGTCGTCCAATTCCAGAAGGATATGCTAGGGTGACGGTGGACGAAATAACGGAGGGATTTGAGGACCTCCAGCTTGACCACCCTATCGGTGAAGGGGAGACTCGGCTGGGTTCTTGTCTGAGGACTCCATGCCTATGGCGGAAGGAGCTCATCAACCTTCCGAACTGGACACCTCTGCCTCCTCCACCTCCGGCGAGTAAGGGCACTCCGCCTCCTCCTCCGCCTCCTCCTCTGGCGAGTGATCAGGGCACTCAGCCTCCTTCTCCGGCGCGTGGCGGCACTCCGCCTCCTTCTCCTCCTGCACCGATGCGCCCGAGCAGCCAGCCTCCTCCTTCTCCGCCTCATCAGCAAGGGCGGAAGAGACCCGCCGCCGCTCCGGCTGCTCCGGTGCATCGTAGTCCTTCTCCTCTGCCTCGTAAGCAAGGAAAGAAGACAACCGCAGCCGCTCCGTCTGCTCGGCCGGCGTCTAGCAGTACAGCCAGAGGTAGGAGGCAATACAGATTCGGTCGTTCTCTGAAGACTCCAGAGAAGTTACCATACGAAAGGACCCTGGAGGAAAACGCGAAGATCGTGCGAGCCGAAGTGACAAACTTCTTTGAAGGGGTGAAAGCAAAGAAACATCCCCCTCCGGAGGAGAAGGTAGATCCGGTGAAAGAGAAGCGCACTCTTGCTGCCCTGACGAAACCACCAAAGTCTCTGCCGAAAGGCAACTATGAGCGCATTATTTAAAAGTCATTTGTCAAAGCGGAGCGGTCGGGAAGTACTGTCAGTGATCAAAGATTAAAAGAATGACGAGCTGGGAAAAAAATTGACCAGCTCGGAGAAC
>NC_041393.1:757312099-757317112 GCF_002162155.2 Triticum dicoccoides | reverse complement strand
AAATTAACGGTCACTTGCTACTGTCTGTAAGTACTACTTCTGTCATTAAGTCTCTATATATAGGTCAGCTCTTTCCTTGCATGTATATATAATTATCCTCACTATATTATGCAGATTGAAGATCACCGAATTGAAGAAAAGACAAATCGGTGATATTGGGTTCGTTAACACAAATCTCATAGATGCATATACGGTTGAATTTCATGCCAAAGATACCGAGGCCAACTTGCTACGATCGTTGGTATTAAATCAAAACAAAGCTATAATACTCTTTCCTTACAACTTCAAGTGAGTGTTACTGTCTTGTGCATATTCGGTTTCCCTTATTAGTCGAGGTTATAGTAATGTAATTGATGAGTTATGCACGTGTGCGAAGTTTCCACTATATTCTCCTAGAGATTAAGCTTGAGCAGGGACTAGTAACCGTCTTAGACTCGACACGAAAAGATCCCCAGGAGTATGCGGACATGACTGAAATGCTCGAGAAGTAAGTTAAATCGATCATTATCGCACCATATCGGCAACTTTGTTCATTTCCTGATATCAAGTAATTGTTTCTTTGTCTGGCATGGTTTAGAAAAAATTCACCTCAAAAGCTCCGGGACTGCAGAAGAAGCTGCAATTTAAACACCCGAAAGTAAGTACTACTAGCATGTTCCGCGCATCTGCTAGTGATTAGCGCTAGTTTTATCAATACCATTTAGCATGCTTGCTTATCAGTTTGATTGACCTCTATTTTTTGTGAAGTGGTTGTGGCAGAAAGCCGGGAATAATTACTGTGGATACTATGTTTGTGAGTCCATCCGCCACACGACCTGTGAGCGGGGCTACTCTAACAAACAATATGAAGTGCGTAAGCAATACTATTCACAATTTTATTTTATTACCATCATTTGTGTTGAGTTTCATTCATTCATACATATGTATTGACCCCCTTCTTCAAATTAGATGTTTCGGATGCGGGATGAACTCCTAGCACCAGATCGCACGCGAGCAATTCAAGAGGAATTGGCGGCATTCTTTCTTGGCCACGTGATCGATAAAGATGGAGAATACCATGTGGACCCTGAGTTCATATATAATTAGGGATTATATTGTAAGAGATCTTATATTGTATATATGTAGCCAGTAGCGTCGGATTATATTGCAAGAAAACTTGTTGCTCGACCAATCTCTCGGAGAAGGAGAGGTCGATATCACTTCTCTCTGTATGCATATGTTCATGACGATCTTCTGTTTCCTTCATTTGCTTACTAGCTAGCGTGTCGAGTCCTCTCTATATGTATAGTACGTAGCATCGACCAAGCATGGAGATAAGAGAGGACACTTCTCCCTATTAATTAGCTAGATAACACAATATATGAAACACCTAAATTAACCCCCCAAAACACCCTAAACCCACCCCCTTTCAAAAAAAGAACCTCAGCTCCTGCCAGCTGCTGATGCGTGGATGCCTTTTGGTACAGGTTGGTGCCACCAACCGGGACCAAAGTCCCTCCTGCCTGGGCTCGCCGCAGCGGCCACGTGGAGGCCCATCTGTCCCGGTTCGTGTAAGAACCGGGACTAAAGGGTTAGGGCATTAGTAACGACCCTTCAGCAAACGGGACTAAAGGCCTTTACGAACCGGGACAAATAGTCCTTTTTCTACTAGTGATCTTAGCCTGGCAACCTACAACAATTAAAAGTGGAATATGAAGACATGAAGAGATTTCATATACGACATGATGGATCAGGAGAGGGAGAGAGCAAAGCAGCACATTAGTGGCCAAGATCACACCGAAATCTGAGGGTGGGGAAGTCCAAGATAAAACTATGGCCGAGATCACACTAAAAAAATGAAGACTTGGAAATATTCCTTTTTGAATGGTTCTATTTATAACATCACTAAGAATAGTGATTAATGTACAACTTATGCTTTCTATCACCTTACTGACCTCTCTTCTTGTTTCAAGCTCCTGTTGGACTAAATCTTGTCGCGTCTATCCAACTGACTGGAGTCGAGGGAGCACTATTATGCGGGAAGGAGTGGCGTGGCTCGGCCCAAGGAGATCATTGAAAAAATACTCATCAGGTTTCCGCCAAAGGACATTGGCCGCTGCCGTGCCATCACCATGTCATGACAAAGTGTCACATCCACACCCGGATTCTTGCATGAGCACCGCCGGCGCCAGCCATCGCTAACCATTGTCGATGGCCATAGACAGCCCACCACCATCGAATGGTGCAAATATCTTATAAGAGTAGAGAAAACTTTGTTTATTGAACAAATTTTATAAGCACAATGAACACATTGAAAAAATTGACCAAATTATATTTTCATAATAAAAGTATTTAGTATTTTTCTGAAGTCTAAACAAAATAAAAGGAAAAAACACATGTGTGACACCACGTCTACGTGGAGCTCATCTTCCATCTCAACATGCCCATCCACCTGGCCGATGCGGCTCCTGCCCTGCTTCCCGCATACCTTATTGAGCTTTCTTGCCTCCCTCCACACACTGGAACTTCGTGCTATGGCCTTCATCTCGAGCTCTCCTCCTAGCCTAGTCGAGGAAGATCACGGCCCCGACACGGCTTGACCCTCCGCTTTGGCTTTGCCTCACTCACTGAACCGAGCCGCTGCTCTGACGAGCGCCTTCTCCACCAGCTTCTCCCCCAATGGAGACGAGCACTATCACTGCCCGAATTGGCCGTTGTTGTCTCCCTCTCTCCTTGGGTGCATTCTCTTGATTTACTCTCTCCACCTTCGGCTACCGCCCAGGCTAGTTAATTACAAGCGACAGAACATGCTCATGATGCGCACATAGCTCGCTTCCGTCGCAGGAACCTCCGAGGGTCTTGCTTTCCAAGTCTTTTTGTTAAGCTAGCACTGTATGTGGCTTTAGTTTAGCGGTCACTCGAACTTCACTAGTGTATTTGGCTTCAGTTCAGCATATAATTCGGTTTTGCTATCAGTTCTGTTTTCACTAGTGAACACCAAGTCTTGAGTTGGTTGCATCCACTCTCTCGACGTCCTAAACACATTCATCAGTTGAACTTTTCAATGTATAATCAAGACCAATATAAATTTACTTGCCATTACTGATCAATGCAAAACTTATGATATCTATCACTTTACTTGCTTCTCTTCTTGATTCAAGTTGTTATTGGAGTAAATCTTGCAGTGTCTTTCTGACGCACGGAGTCGACGGTGCACTATGATGCCGGGCAGGAGAGGCGTGACCTTGCTCAAGGATCTGCTCGAGGAGATCATTGACAAGATGCTCATCAGGTTGCCGCACAAGGTCGGCCGCTGTCAGGTCGTCGCCATATCATGGCGCCAAGTAACATCCAAGCCTGCACATGAGCTTTCTTCCGTAGGATCAGTTTCATATATCTTTCTGAGGAGCTTAATTTCCGTACTTCTTATATCGAGAAGCATTGCACACTGGACAACTAATTTTCTCCGCGTGATCGTTTCGATAAATGATGCAATCTTTGATGCATGCATAACATCTAAAACATGTGAACGTTATGTAGATACTTCATTTTTTAAGAGAAAAGTATGTTTTTAGTCCCTCAAAATTACAAGAAGTCGATATTCAGTTCTTCATCTTTTTCTCGTTGACATTTCACCCCTCATATTTTAAAACCAGACATTTTTTATCCAAAACCAGAAATGAAGTAGTATTGGGAAGTCGTGTCCCGATTTTTGACTAGAAAAATCATAAGTTGACTGCCACCTCATCTTATCTCTTTGTGGGATGCATAAGCAACATTTTGTCAAGCACCTCGCATAGACACAACTTGTGAATATTGTTTTAAACATGTGAAGATTTTTTTGAAGTGTAACGTGCATTGCTTCTTAATGGTAAGAAACATTATGTTTTGAAGTACATGAAAAAATTAATAATGTCGAACATTTTCCGAAAATGTCACATACATTTTCATGAAATAATGCGTGAAAAAAATTAGATGCCACTTACTGTTTTCTTGAATGGTGCAAACATTTTCTAAGAGTTGAGAAAACATTGTTTATTGAACATTTTTTAAATGTGCCACGAGCACTTTTAACAAATTAAGCAAATTATATTTTCATAATACAAGTATTTAGTATTTTTAATACATGTGTGACGTCACAACTACTTGCTCCCACCCTTAGACTTGTATATATTCCTACAAGAACTCGTGTATAAACTAGTACGTGATGGCAACTGCCTCTTCTTAATGTGCATGCGATACAAACTCATAATTAATTAATCTCATCCAGCCGCCACTAAACTTGTTCTTCGTAAACACACATCTCCAGATTTTTAGAGATGGCCAGTGGAGGACCCATCGAACGAGTGGTCAACCTTTAGCTGTTAATGGCTCCCGGCTGAGCCAGCACGTCTCCGCAGGGCTGAATTAGGCGCGAGAAAACAATCCAACGAACTACTCCTTCGTATACGGAAGCAATCGAATGGTAGGTCGCTGGCTCGAGAGCGAGCATTGTGGAGTTTTATCTTCTGTTTTTTGCCAGAACAATTCATTCCGTTACTAAACTGAACTCGCTTGTTGTAGAGAAAGGCGAATTTGAGTTGGATATATACAATTACGTTCCGTCTCTTTTTTGTGCTCTTGTCCTCAAACAAGAGCGCGTCGCGTCGAGACGAGACGAGCGACACAAACACGGAACCATTTTCGTCATCCTTCTTGATGCCCTCGATAAATCCTTAAGACAATCTCAGTCAGCCACCACTATACTTCTTGTTCGTATTCCTACATCTCCTGGTTTTTTCTATTTAGAGAGATGCCGACCGTCAATGGCCAGTGGAGGACCCATCCAACGACCCTTGAACGGGCGCCCATCTGGCTGCATCCAGTGTCGACAACGTCTAGCTCCCGGCCGAGGCACTAGTAGACTGTTAAAGGGGGGCACTCCCAGCCGCACTTCTTCGCGCGGATAGCCTCGTGCGTCCGGGCATATAAGGGGCTATCTCCCCAAGCCTCCTCCACTCTTCCTCGACAACTCCGCCGTAGCCACCACAGCTT
>NC_041393.1:757229099-757311729 GCF_002162155.2 Triticum dicoccoides | reverse complement strand
AGGGCCCAGCTGAAAACCCTTGTCACATCCAGGTTCGCCCTGGTCAGTCCACCCCTCACCCCCCTACTAGACCTGTGTGGTTGCTGGCCGACTATGCTTTTAGCTTCTCGTGCAGTGATCCATCTAGGGTATGGTTGACGAGTATTTCCAGTACTTGCAGTCAATGGACGAGGATGGTAGCTCAGCACAAGAAGGCTTGGTCACCGAGGTCATCAACCTCTTCATCGCCAATGCCAACAGGATTCTCAACGACATCGCCGGCCTGTTGTCCGCCCCTAAGACCCCCTTCTTTCGATCTGCTTTCATCATCTCATCATGGGTATTGATTTTGTCCGCTCTGCTTTACCAGGAACCAGCCCGTGATAGACTTCAACAAGGTAGACGACCTGGTGCATCAGCTCAAGGGGTGCACCAGTTCAGTGATGTGTTCTGCTCTAATAAAAATTTGCACGCATGTTAAGAATTCGTCAATGCTTGTTCTTTAAAATTCTGTTTTGTATTTCTTTCATTATTGTTTTCGATTTTCCCGCTCACGAGGGTGCATATGAGCTGGCGAATAGACTCTAAAGCCTCCATTCCCCACGGGGTATATCTGAATGGTCGTGACTTCTGTTTTGCTTTTCCCTTGACAGTCCTTTTGTTCATAGCTTTTCTAACTGTAATGCACATTGATTTTGAAGTGCACTAAACATTTTTTACATTGTACAATATATTTTTAAATGCAACATAAATTTTCTTGAAAAGTGAATAGCCTGGAAATGTCACATAATTCTTTTTGAATGGTACAACCATTTTTTAAAACTTGAGCAAACTTGTTTACACAGCATGAACATTTTCTAAATGTGGGATGAACACTTTTAAAAAAGTAAATATATTATGTTTTCACAATAAGGAGTGTGGCTTCAGTTTAGCCATCACTCTATCTTCACTAGTGTATTTGGCTTCCATTTAGTGTATAATTCGACTTAGCCATCACTCGATTTCACTAGCGACCACCAAATCTTCAGTTGGTTGCATCAACTCTCTTCACGGCCTACACACTTTTATCACTTGCACTTGTCATTGTATAATAAAGACACATGTAAATGTACTTGTCATTAACGCTTAGGAGTGTAGCTGACGCCTAAATGCATAAGAAACAAAACATGACGGAGTGGCACTAAATCTAAGAAAAGGAATTAGTTTCCATTTTGTGTTGGAAATCACCCAACATAGCACCAAGAAATGTTTACTTTCATCCTCCGAATTTTGGTTGTTATATTCATCGCGCAATGTGCATCTTCCACAAGACGGAGACATCATCTTAGCCTGGCCACCTGCAGCAATAAAAAGTGGAATTTCAAGAAATGAAGAGATTTCATATTCGATCTGATGCATCAAGAGAGGGAGAGAGCATAGCAGCACACCAACCAATCGACGGAGGATTACTGGCCAAGATCACACTGAAATCGGAGTGTGGGGAAGACCAAGACAAAACTATGGCCGAGATCACACTCAAAAATTAAGACTAGGAACTCTAACGTTATTTTAAAATACACCCGTTTGAATAATAGTATTTATAACCTCAGCAGTAATAATGATTAATAAGCTTTCTATCACATTACTTGCCTCTCTTCTTGAGTCAAGGTATTGTTGGACTAAAGTCTTTAGTCTCTTTCCAGCCGACCGGAGTCATCGGAGCACTACGATGCCGAGAAAGAGAGGCCCGACCCTGCCCGAGGTCTTGCCCGAGAAGTTCATTGAAAAAAACACTCATAGGTTGCCGCCGAAGGACGTCGGCTGCTGTTGTGCCATCACCATGTCATGACGCAGTGTGACATCCACACCAGGATTCTTGTGTGAGCACCATGGCTGCTAGCCATCGCATTGTGACATCGATACCTAGATTCTTGCGTGAGCACCATGGCTGCTAGCCATTGCTCCCCATTGTCGATGGCCACACGTGGCCCACCACCCTCATCGTTGTTCATGGCGCCATTGCTCAGCAGCTCGGAACTTCCCTCCAAGGCTCCGAACACCATTGTCAAGATGGTCGCAAAGGCTCCTGCGATGGAGTCCATATCTTCTGTCGGGGTAACTAGTTGTACATCTATAACTCGGTTATCCGTGCGCATGTTCTCCTGTTTACCATAAGTCCACCACCATGGAGACTGAACTAGCATATTTATGGTTCCAGTCACATTATGGGAGACCGTGGAGACATTATCGTATTCGACATAGAATCAGGGTCTTTCCAATAGATGTGTGGTCCACCCCATTCGTTCCATGATGGGAAGTTGTTCGACAAGGAGGGTACACTTGCTTTATTAGATGGCTTGACTCCCCAGCCAACTTCTATCAATGTCTGGGTGATATAGGATTACGAGGCTAAAATATGGGCCTTCAAGTACCGGATTCACCTGTCAACGATGGAGGCATCAAAGACAACTTTATTGAACTTTCTCCAAAAAGAAATGGAATGAGTCAGTATTGCATATTTCTTACTCACCACACCCTCCAAGAGAGTCTCGTTCCAATTCTAGGCCATTTGATGCAAAAAGACCAGGGACAGTAAGTTTCTGCCTGCGAGCTGAGACTCATCCTCATGAAAGGTAAAATCAAAAAATTGTCAACATAATTGTAAAAAATCTGACTTTGTTTTTACGAATTGACATTGACGAATTCTGAACATGCGTGCGAATTTTCTTGAAGAAAAAACATGTCAATATGCTTTCGTAGAAAAAACAAAATTGATGCTCCATGTGTTGTTTTTTAATGAAAATTTGCACGCATGTTGATATTTCGTCAATGTTTGTTCCAAAGAAATTCAGTTTTTTTTTCTATTACTATTGTTTTTTATTTTACTGTTCACAAGGGTACATATGAGCTCACGAGTAAACTATATAGCCTTCATTCTCAACAGGACATATCTGAATGGTCATGACTTCTGTTTTGCTTTTCCCTTGACATTCCTTTTGTTCATGGATCTTTTAGCTGTAAGGTACATTGATTTGAAGTGTGCGAAACATATTGTTTTAATCATACAAACAAATGCAACATACATTTTTATTGAAACGAGTGAATAGCTTGGAAATATCACATATTTCTAAAACTAGAGCAAACTTTTTATACACAGCATGAACATTTGCTAAATGTGGCATGAATACTTTTAAAATATTAAATAAATTATTTTTCACAATAATGTATGTGGCTTCAGTTTAGCCATCACTTTATCTTCACTAGTGTATTTGGCTTCAGTTTATTGCATAATTATATTTAGCCATCACTCTGTTTTCACTTGCGAACGTCAAGCCTTGAGTTAGTTGCACCACTCTCTCCACGTCCTACACATGATTCATCACTTGCACTTGTCAATGTATAATAAAGACAATGTGAATGTACTTTTCATTAATGCTTAGGAAAGTAGCTAATGCCTAAATGCATAAGAAACAAAACATGACGGATTGGCACTAAATCTAACAATAGGAATTAGTTACCATCGCATGTTGGAAATCACCCATCATTGGCACCAAGAAATGTTTACTTTCATCCTCTGAATTTTTGTAGTTGTATTCATCCCGCAGTGTGCATCTTCCACAAGACGGAGACATCATCTTAGCATGGCCACCTGCAGTAATAAATAGTGGAATTTGAAAAAATGAAGAGTTTTCATATACGACCTGATGGATCAAGAGAGGGACAGAGCAAAGCCGCACACCAACCAATCGACGGAGGATTACTACCAAAGATCACAGTGAAATGGAGGGTGAGGAACTCCAAGATAAAACTATGGCCCAGATCATACTCAAAAATAAGACATGGAACCCTCTCCTCTGAAAATATAACCGTCTGAATAATTGTATTTATAAACGCATTAAGAATAATGATTAATGTAAAACTTAAGCTTCCTGTCACCTTAATTATTTGCCTCTCCCGCCTGGCTTCTCGTCGAATACAAAGGAAATAATAAATATGGTAGAGAAAAAGTTCCAGAACCTAAAGTCTCATGACTGCCACGTGATTATGACGCAACTGCTTTCGGTTGCATTGAGGGGGCTTCTACCGGAAAAGGTTCGATTAGCCATTGTGAAGCTATGTGCATTCCTCAATGCAATCTCTTCTTTGGACATATGGGAACTTGACTATGGACATGATTTTAAGGCACCTTTGTTTCAGTGCAAATGGGTCAATCTGTCAAGAGGCGGGATACAGGTAGACCCATAGTACGGAATGACAATAGTGGATCTGAATAATCTTGGGTACACAGACTAACCATTCGTCCTAACCAATGATGTGGCGTAGGTTTTCTATGTGAAGGACATGTCTACCAAACCGAGAAAAAGAAATGATAAGGAAGCGAATACAGCATACGATGAGCCAAAGCGCCACATAGTTTTTTCAGGAAAAAGAGAAATCGTGGAAGTGGAGGGCAAGAGACAGACATGTCTGAAGATTATGAAAAGTTTTATGAAATTCCTCCCTTCAAAGTCAAGGCTGACCCAAGCACCCTGTTAAACGATGAAGATTATCCATGGTTACAGCGCAATAAGCAAAGGACACAAGCGAAGAAAAAGTGAAGACTTTCTCTCCACAACTATTATGATGATGCCTTTGATCTAAAATATCACTGCAGTTACATGTGAAGAAATGAAATGCCTTTTGTAACAGATGAGTTTTAATATGAAACCCTGATACTTCGAAAGAGATTGTCCGTTTTGTACACAAAGTGCATCCAGTTTTTGCCATAACCCTCTCGACTTATTATAACATGCTATGTGGGTGAAATGATGATATCATGCCAACTTTCAACCTTTTCAGATTTCATTTGTAGTGCTTTTCAATTTCAGGGTCATTCAGCTTACACTACTAGGGTTAGCACTTGAAATATGTGTAGTTGTAGGAGTAGCGCTGTTATGGGCAGCGCTACAGGTAAGTATTGTTAGCAATAGCGCTTCCAGGACCAGCGCTACTGATAACTATCTGCAGAGCTTGTTCACATGAAGCGTTGCTGCTAAGCCAGCGCTACTGCTAGGTGCTTTCCAGCGCTACTGCTAATGTTCCTCCTTTCATAGATTTGCACCCCCTCTACATATTTGTGATGTATTTATACAGGATCTATATGATAGTTTCATCAGATCATACTAAACGTACACTATTCTCATCATATCATAGACATACAGTAGTCTCGTCATACCATCATCATCATCATCATTCAACACAAATACCATCACATCTCGAAAATAGCGATACACAAGTGCAGTCATGTCATGTCTCGAAAAAGTGCAACTGCATGGTCATGGCACAGACACAAGTTTCATCATCTCTATCTAAACCATGACGTACAAGAGAAGAGCGATCAGCATGAGCAAGAGCGCGACTATGTAGTACCGGCGGTCTCGCCCCTGCTCATTCTGGAGTGTCCACCTCAAGTAACTACTTTCCGCTTCGGCTCTGCTGTCGAACCCTCTGTGGCTAGCACGCGGATACCTGTGCACCTGGGCCTGAGCAGCTGGCCAGTGGTCGTAGACTCCTGGAACCCTCCCAACATACACAGCGTAGTAGTCCTTCGCCATCTCTGATCTATGTACCTGCATCGTGAGTTGATGAATTGAACGATAATATGCAACATAATGTACTTAAGAAAACAAGGAGGCATAATTAGCAAAATACAAGCAACCAATAGTAAACATAAATGACGAAGTTCCTCATACCCAAACTAATTAACTAGAGCGATCTACGTTGGTTCAGGACCACGGTTTAGTTACATCACATAGTTTCGCCGTGCATGAATTCAAAGTTTTGCCATAAAGACAGTAGTGACACATTGTCATCAAAAATCAGTCCTCCATGTCAGCGGTCCAATCTTCATAGTCAGGGAGGAAGCACCCGACCTTCTTGAAAGGCTTCAGGCCCAGACGCTGAGCGAGTAGCAGTGCTCCCACATCTTCCCGCGTGATTTGCCCATCATAGAACATCCTTGTTGGTACGAGGACCTGCTTCATGATCACTTGGGCAAGTTCACATTGTACGTGATAAAACTCAGCTCTAATTCGATGATTCGATGTCTTTCCTATGCTTGTGGCCCAGCTGACAATCTCGGAATCATTGGTAGTAGCTGACATGCGAAGGCGTTGATTATCCCTTCTATACTCGAGCAGGTGATGCATGAGGTAGAATCCATCAGCCATACTGGTGTGCAGTTGCTGGATGCAGCAGAAGTTGGTCTTATGACCGAAAGCCAGCCCGCGACCCCTGTACTTTTTCACCTTGATATATCCACCAGACAGGCTAAAGGTTAACAGGGCACTATCGAGAACACTCTTTATGTGCTTGTAATCCTTTTTCCTGAGGTTCTTCGATGAGCCCAAGTACATAGCATGGGAGTATTCCGGGTACAGAACGATGAGGACGCCCCCCTGCTGCGCAAATTAAGTACACCTAAAATTAGCCTCCATGCTTGCAAAGGAATGATTAACACATACAAAAGGATATGTGCGGATGACTTACGTGGGATGATAAGGCACGAGAATCGCTTCCTTGTCCTTATTAGCGGTCATGAAGTCACCGAGGTACTTGATCGCATAGTCACGGTGCGCTTTGCAAACTGCCAAGAAGCTCTCGTGCGTATAGAACGGGTCCACGATGTAGATATATTGTATGTTCTCGATCCTGATGAAGTAGTTGAGATACAACACATAAATGCGGATGAACTGGAAATCCATCTTGGTCATGTGGAACATGTCGTAGATGTAGTCAAATCGCAGGATGAACTTATTCGCGGGCCATCTCTCGACATACAACTTCCCACCCGTCACCTGAGCCGCGTAATAGACTGAATGCTATTTGTGCCATTGTTCATCTGCAGCTTGAACATAATTAGGACTGGGCAAGAAAAAATTGGAAGGCTTGGAGGTGGAGCAATAATACATCATTTCCTTCTCATGTGGTAGGGCACCTCGCATGTTTTTCGATAACATGACATACATGGATAGGGTGCTGAAGGAGAACAAAAGGTACAACACATGTGGGCGAATGAGCAATTTAGTGAGCCTTTACAGTTAGCCATTCAAGCAATCATAAAATAATTTCTTCCAACAACATTAAATGAACTTCTCGATGCAATTTTTTTTTAACATAACTTCTCTATGCAACTTGGTATAGATGAAATTCGGGCCAATAGCTCCTGTGCGACGTTTTTGAGGTGAATTGGCAAGAGTGCGACGTTGTTCGAGCGAATGGCTGTGGTGCGACACATTTGAGCAGGTAAATAGCCCATGCATGACATGGCTGTTAAATGTGGTTAAATTGGTCGTCAACCAAGCCCGCCCGTTTATGTTAGGACATGTGGGTCCAACTTAATTGTTCCTCAAAACAGCTGACCTTGCCCTGCCGCCCGACCGTGCTGGGCCCGCCACTCTGCCCCCCTTCTTCTCCGGTGGCGGCGGATCTTGCGTTCTCGGTGGCGGCGGAGGAGCCCTCATCCTCAACAGCGGCGGAGCCTTCGTCCTCAGAAAATGGTGAGTGAATTCAAACCCTAGTCGCCTTCCCGTTCCTCTCTCGGGCCCGTAGATCTCAGCTCGTTTCCTCTGTTTTTGCTTGCGGAATCGATAGGTTGTGAGGGGAGCTCGTGGGCATACTGAGATGGAGCCGCCAGATTCAACTTCGAATAGGTAATGCGCCTCTCTCCGATCCAATTTTGCATGCAATTAGGGGGTGGCCTCGTCTGCTCTTTCTCACGGGCTCACATTGTCCGCCACTGACAGAGGGGATGCTGCCGCTCGGACCTTTGAATTGACAGTCAATTTCTTTCCATTAAAGGCAAAATTAGTTGATGGTAGCATACAGAACATTGAGAGAGACACAATTGTTAAATGGGATGTTGAGTTTACAGAGATTGATCCACAAGTTCTATAGAACATGGAAGAGACGGAAGTGGAGAAATGGGTGGAAAAAATTGGGGAGAATATTGTTTGGGGTCCAGAGCAAGAAGTATCACTATTGCGGTTTGATGATTGGAAAGGAGAGTATGTTAGAATAAAAGACGGTGAACAGATTGTTGAAGAAATCGATCGGCAAAATGGTTGGACAAGCAAACGGGCTAATTTTTTTGCTGAGCTCGTTGATCTGAACATTTTTTCGAAGGTTGGATATGTGCCATCATAATTGGCTGCGCAGATGGTAGACGATGATTGGGCTACACAGAGACCATAGATTCCCATGTGTAATGAACTTACAGTAATAGCCGAAGAGGGACAGGTGACTGGAACTGAAACTGAAACTACAACAACCGTTGATTGGAATGTAGTTGAATTAGATGAGCCTACTGATTTGGTCATTGCACCAATGCCTGACATTGAGATGGCCAAACTTTTTGGCATTCCAGTCGATGACAGAGATAAGCAGGAGAGGGGCGAATCTAGTTTGCCTGCTAATGCTGATAAAGAAGTAGATGGACAGTTGATGGAACAAGCCGCAGATGAAGTAGATCATGAACATGATGATGAGTTGGTGCATGTGTATGACAAAGAAAACCCTGTCATTGAAGTAGGCAAGTTGTTCCCAAGCATGAAGGAGTTTAGGATGTGTTTCAAGACTTATGCAGTGAAACATGAGTTTGATGCCAAGACTGTTTGGACTGATAGAAAGAAGTTTTATGCGAGGTGCAGATGATTTGATGGTAGTGTGGAGCCTTGCAAGTGGTACATATCTGCTAGACTGCAACCTGATGGGAGTACAGTCAGGGTTACCCAAATCCCCAATCAACATACTTGTATTACAAGTTAACAGACAGTATCAACCATGACATCAGAACTTTGGGTTGCAGAAAAGAATACCCCAATTTTAGCCAAAACACCAAACACTACTGCCAAGAAACTCAAAGTAGACTTGGAAAAGATGTACCCCATTAAACTGAAATATACCACAGTGTGGAAGGCAAAATAAAGGGCAATGAAAAAATTATATGGTGATTGGGAAAATACATTTAGGATGCTTTACCACTTCAAAGGAGAGGCGGAAAAGAGGTCACCTGGCAGTGTTGTGGAGATAGATACAGAGGTATCACCCTCAGGTGAAGTCAAGTTCTCCAAGTTTTTTATGGCTTTGAAGCCTTGCATCGATGGGTTCAAAGCAGGGTGTCGTCCATATTTGAGCATAGACTCATCATTTTTGACAGGCAAGTGGAATGGTCAGTTGGCAGCATGCAATGCTCTAGATGGACACAACTGGATGTTTCCTATTGTTGTTGTCTTGTTTCAGTCAGAAAAAGAGGCTTCATGGACATGGTTCATGATCCAGTTGAAAAGATGCCTAGGGCCAGTGTCACCTTTGGCTATACACACAGATGCATGTAAGGGGCTTGAAAATTCAGTGAAAAATGTTTTCCCACATGCTGAGCAGAGGGAGTGCTTCGGTCATTTGTGGATGAATTTGATCAAAAAATTTAGAGGATAAGAATTTGGGCGCATGTGTCCAGCAGCAAGATCTTACACTAGACAGACACACAAATATCATCTTGATAAGATCATGGAAGCATGTGATGAGTTTGGTCCATGGCTGAACACCTACCATTCTTTGTTATGGTATAGGTCAGCATTCAACACTGATATCAAGTGTGACCATATCAACAACAATTTGGCAGAGAGTTTCAACAACAAGGTGAAGGAGTTAAAAGATTTGCCTGTGCATGACATGGTTGACCAAATCAGGATCATGCTCATGCGGTTGTGGGAATTGAGAAGAAGGATAGGTGATTGTCTGCAAGGTGATAAGCTTCCAGCAGTGGTACAACAGGTGGTCAATAAGAGCAGAAATCTTTCACATTTGTTTGTTGAAAAATCTTCACCTTGGGGTGCTGAAGTTAGAGATAACAAAACTGGAAGGAGACATGTTGTTAACACTGAATTGCATGATTGCACTTGCCTCGAGTGGCAACACACTGGTAAACCATGTGAGCATGCCATTCTTTTCTTAACATCCCAACCGAAGATAAACATGCACCCATATTTGCATGAATATTATTCGGTAGCAAGATTCAAAGCTGCATATGCTACTCCAATTCCACCACTTACAGATCAGTCTCAGTGGCCTGAAGTGGACATTGAATTTTCCATGTGTCCTCCCTTGACGAAAAGAAAGGCTGGCAGGCCTAAACATCGTAGATTCAAGGCATGGTTTGAGAAAGGTGGAAGTAGTAAGAAGGGAAAGAAAGATGGAAAGCCAAAAAGGGCACAAAAAGTTAACAAAAACAGATGCAAGTTGTGCCAGGAACTTGGGCACAGAGTGGGATCTGTCAAATGCCGTTACACTCCTGATAAGCCAAAGTATGTTCTTGTTTATTTGTCTGTGTTTTGATTTGGTGCTTTTTTCCAGTTACTATATCTATAACATTTTCCCAATGGCCAGGAGGAAGCGAGCGAGTCAGCCCCTTGTTGTTGAATAGTGTTGGCCAACAAAAAAACCAAGAGTAAATGGCGGTAGAAAGAACAGAAGTGTGCCTGAGCCTGAGCAGACTGAAGAAAATCCTGCTGCAGTCAACATTCAGACTGAAGAAACTGCTCTCGAGGTTGAAACTGAACCTGAGCGTGTTGAGGTTCAGACTGAAGAAACCCATGTTGAGGTTCAGACTGAAGAAACCCATGTTGAGGTACACATCGAAGAAACTGAAACTTCTATCAGCATTGAGACTGAAGACACTGATCACGAGGGTGTTGCCGAGGTGTTGAAAAGACCAGTGAAGAAAACCAAGATGATCAGTGAACCTGTGTGTGTAGTAGAACCAAAAACAAGAAGTGCTAAGGCGAAGAAGGGCACACAACGTGGTAGGAAGAGGTAGAACAGAGAACAGTTTGAAAATTTGGGGCATGTAATAATATTTGGTAACTTGTCTAAAATAGCCAAATAAAATTCAAATTTAAATTCAAATTTGGGCTCAAATTTGAATTAGGGATGGGGTATTGATGTTTTAATGCTATCAAAGTACCTCAACTGAAATATGTTTTCTTGCTGATCATTCCGAGCCCTTTTGGTAAGTTGAACTCATAGTCATGAAAAGTGTGTCTCAAATGACCTCCAAAGGTAGGGTAAACGGCCTCATATTTAAGCAAGTTTTTTTGGCACCTTCTCTAAACCAGCCAAATAATTTTTCTACACATCTATTCTACCTATATAGTGTAAATATAAAGTTTCACTATTTATTGAATTAAATTTCTATTATTTTCTTTTCTTTTTGAAAAAACAAGGTTTAATAGAAAATTATATATAAAACAAGTTTAAAACATGAAAATGAGAAAAGTAAGTTAAGATCTTTCTTAGTCAATCCAAAATGAAATTTTGGTGAGGTTTTCACACTTTTCATTTTCAAAACCCCCACCTACTCTCGGGTGCGCACTACTCTCTCCCTTGAACTCCATACTACATTGTCCGAGGAATGGCAATTTTGTGAAGGGTTTTTCGTAAAAATGTATGTAAACCATATTTATATTTTCTTCTCGATACTATACGACATAATAAGACTATGTGCGCAAGTTACATATTTTTTTTTGAATTAGTTATGCTCAACCCTAATCAGTCAAAACCCCTCAAAACCCCTCTCAAAACCCCTCAAAACCCCGCACACTTCCGGGTCGTCGATTGTTGTGTGTGGACGGTTGAGATCAGGCGCTAGGGTTAGCTACAGTGTGCATCGATCCGCATGAGACGCGCTGATTGGTTGGATCGGTGGGGTTTGGATCAGCCTCTCTCGTTGGGGCACTAGGACCGTTCATTTGAATCCAATGGCAAGAGTTGACGCGGTGCATGGACCAAGCCAACGCAGTGCCCTTTCCATCGTTGCATGCGTGCCCGTGCCTGCCCGCCTGCCCGCCCGCAGCATGCATGCCCACCCACAGAACTGCGCCCATGCATTGCATGCATGCCCGCCCTCGACGTAGCCCTGCTCCACCACCTCCAACGAAGCAGTAAGCTGTCGCATGCCTACCATTACAACCGATGCAGCGTAGCATCAAAGCAAGCACCCGGCCAAAAAGCCAACGCAGCATGGCGTGTCGTGCATGGCGTGCTCCTCTTTGAGGACGCAATACTGGCATGGGGTATTGATGTGGGTATCGATGCAGTTCAAACGGCGTGCTGCCGGTTACAAGATGGGCAAATGAAGGCGTCCGTGTCCATTATTGTCACGTCTCCCATCGACCGAACGTTTCCCTCTAGCCAGGCCCTAGCAAGATGGGATATGACATGAATGCACGGGCGACACACGCAGAGAACCCAGGGCAGGCGTGTCCCCTTGACCCACGACGGCACAGACGCGTGCGTGATCCCGTCCCCCTTGACCCGCGACCGGTGGCACAGAACCGTCGCAGCCTGTTTCCCACGCTCGTGTACACACTTCCATGGGGCGCCACCAAACGCCGCCCGCCCATTAATTCTACCCAATGAAACCACTCGAAGAAATCAAAAACCACGTCGCTCTTGGGCTATTTAAGCCGGGCACTATCATCTTCCTCTCCCTCCTCATCCATACCCCATCCTCTTCCTCCTCTGCCCTCCTTCTTCCTTCTTCTCCATCAAACCCGATCGAGCCCTCGAGCCACTGAGGCCCCGAGCCACCATGTAGTACAACGCCCCCACCTACCAACTCCCCCCAACCATGCCGGAAAGGCTCTACCTTCTCTGTGAGAAGGTCAAAAGCTGGCGGTCGTAAACTGACTATAGCGACCTTCTCTGTGAGAAGGTCGTAGACGTTTACGACCAAAATATGCCTACTGTGGCGTTTTGGTCACTAGCAACCTCCCCAGGCCATGTAGGCATCCAGCGTGGCAAGCTGATGTGGCAGAAGATTCAGCCCGGTCCAATTCGGTTTTCTACATGGGCCGAGCCCATTAATTCAGCCCATTTATATTTTTTTCGCTGCTAATTTTGGTGAACTACACGGGCCAAGCCCTACAATTCGGCCTTTTTATTTTCTGGGCCAAGGCCTTTTTGTACCAGCAGTTTTAGTTTTCTTTTTTTTATAAAATGGGTCCATTAGTCAAACAAGTCCCACTTGTCAGGTTCTGATAAATGGGTCCCAGCTATTAGGCTCAGATTCTTCATTTTTTAATTTGACATCATATTTGAATTTCATAGTAAGAAAATAACCAGTATTTAAATAGGCAAGCAGAAAACACACATAATAATTCAAATAACAATAGCCAGATTCACTACAAGCTCTACAAATGACACGTAATACAAGCTCAACATATACAATGCTTTACAAGCTCTACAAATGCAAAGCTCTGCAGTACTTTACAAGCTCTCCAAGTAATGTTACAAGCTCTACAAGTGTTTTCTTCTTCAACATGGAGCTCCTTGGATAGAGATCAAATGCCGGACTCACTGGACGGCCATAGTCAGGACTGGGCTAACAGAACGACTGCATGCCCTCCATGATCGCCCTGTTACATGAATCAGCTAAGAAGAATTAGAAAAACTGGAGTAAAATGGAGTAAAGGACAATTCATTATAGAATGATAAACACACAAAGCTCTATCCATTGTACCAGCAATGAATAACAAGAACAACTCCAGATTATTAGCTGATTCATTATAGAATAATATAGAACAAGCTCCCAGTTTGGAGCAAATAGTGGATAAAATCATGCAACAGCAATGGAACAATCATGCACACAGTATAATAAAATGGATAGAACAATAAAATGGATAGAACAATAACAAGAACAACTCCACATTACACACAAAGCTCTATCCATAGTACCAGCAATGGATAAAATCATGCACACGGTATAATTCTGACTATAATATAACCAGAGAACTAAAGATTCTACATACTATGAACTCATCAACTAATAAGTGAGAATGATCTAATTGTATGCAAACAATCTTTTTTATTTGTTTATATTACTAAAACAGACATCTTCCTTTATGTGAAGAAGTCTGCTTCCTTCTTTAGTTAGTAGTAATCGTTCCATGCAAATCAACCGTGTGTGTATGCTTGAGCATGGTCTGGAGATTACATGCATAGAGGAACAGTATCCTAAAGAAAATAGCATCAAATAGCGGCGGGTGCTCAACCTATTTACCATACACTAGCAACACTTAAACCATAGCATGTGCATATACTTGTGTCACATTAGGGAGTTTAGAATGTACACAGTATATTCTAATAAAAAGGATTGGGAGCAGAGGGAGAGGGAGGTGGATATGGACATGCTACCTGCTGCTGCGGTGGTGCCTCTTGGTGCTCGTGCTTGAGCTCCTCCTGATGCTGCGTGAATCCAAGTGGCTCTCAAGCAAAATCTCCAGCGAAACTACAATGCAACGTATAGTAAGTAACAGCAATGTCTGCGATGTCTGCAATGAACTTTTGAGCAGCTACAGCAACCAGCCTTGTTCCACAGACCACAAAATTAGGAAATAGATTTAAAAACATGTCATTCATGTGGACCAATAATCACTGAGTTGGAGGGGAAACTGCAGTTTCTCTAAGGCTGGAACTACAACATGCTAAAACAACCCTAAGTGGTTCCATTCATGTGGAAGAATACAGGTCAGGTGCTAAACCTGAAAACAATATGATGTGCAGAAACTAGGTTTAATTTAATATTATAGGAACTTGAATTTTGTTCACAGGTTAATCCAACCCAAGTAAAAATAGGCTAAATAGAACGGATAACTCCATCTTCTCTGTTAAGGCTGAAAAGAGATAAATCAACTTATTTGACCTTTTAAGTTCCATGATTTTTACTAGCTTCACAAACAATTGTTCTTACTAGTGGCAAATAGTACCAAACAGAAGTACTGAAATTCATCTGTTGATTGTGAGTAGTATGAAACCAACAATTTAAAAGTTTATCTGACTATCAGTTGAATAGTACCAAACAGAGAATTTGTTAACTATTTTTCAGACTACAGCAATTTCAGTAAACTCGCTGAGAATATATCATGGTAGGATACAGAGCACAATCAATCCTTCAAGGGGAACCCCTACCAGGCAGCAAGTTAAGTATGCAGAGTAGCATTATAAGATCAGCAACGTGCTAAATTAGATAATCACAGTGCCTGTGTATGATAAACACATGAGGTGGTGCCTAGCACTACATTATATCAACACTATTATACTACATTTTGAACTTGCCAGTATATACACATAATCTGACATCGAATCAATTAATCTCAAGCAGAAACAGGATAAGAAAACACCCTTCAGCTTTGAGACGAATGGACAAGGTCGACCTGGCGAAGAGGCCGAGCAGAACGAGCGGCTCGATGAAGTAGCCGATCCCGCGGTACGCCCTCCAGTCGTGCTCCAGGTCCTTCGCTCCAACGAACACATCGGTCTTGTACCCGACCTTGGTCCCTGCCCATGAACGAACCCAGCCACAATCAGCCACCAGCCCAGATCGAAGATTCCAATCCAATCGAGGGAGGGAGGGAGGGATTGCAGCAATGGCTTGGGATTGTAGAAAATAAACAGAGGGAAGAAGATGGAATTGAACCTTGATGATGCGATGATGCTGCTGCTTGTCCTTGTCCTTGTCCCGTCGGGCAGAGGAAGGGAAGCTCTGCTCGATCTGGCGGCCGTCCATGGAGGTCGAGGCCCATGGTGACCTTGCCGTGGTGGATCTGAGAGGCAGAGAGAGGAGACGAGGTGCGGTGAGGGTGGGTCATGCGGAGGCGGTGTGGGGTCTAGGAGGAGAGGGAGGAAGGAGCACACCATGGCAAGGCTGCAGCCCTCGGGGGTCTAGAGCATCGCCTCGCACTGCCTGACCTGGGGCCAGGGTGAGGGGAGGGAACAGTGGTGTGCGGAGGCGGTGTGGGGTCGTCGACAGTGATGGTGAGGGTAGTGGTCGCAGACACGCACCCTGGGAGATGCAGGAGCGCAGGTCGGAGACGAGGCCGCCGACGGTGGCGGCATTGTGGGCGTAGGCGTTGGAGCCCAGGTCGAACGCGTCGGGCAGGACCGAGGAGGAGGCTGGATCTAGAGGAGCGAAGCACCTCGGGCCTGGGGCAGGCCATGGACGGCGGCGAGCTCCACCGTAGGTAGGTGGCGGCAGCGATCTAGAAGGGAGGAGGCGAGCTCTCACTCTCTCTCGATCTGGAAGGGATCAGGATCGGTTTGGTGGGTGGGAGCGGTGGGGGCGAGGAGATGAGGACGAGGGAGGAGGAGAGGGGATCGGGATCGGTGGGGGCGTTGCGGAAGGAGGCCGGGGACGGGAACGAGGTGGCAGCAATGGCGGCGAGGAAGGAGACAGGCGGCGGCGGGTGGGTTCTCGGGGAGAGGAGGAGAGAGATCTAGATGGAGTGAGGGCTGCTAGGGTTTGGGTTGGGGGAGGGAGACCTGAGAGGTGAGGGAGAGCCGTTGGATCCGTGGGATCTGAACGGTTCAGATCGACTACATTGGAGTGATCCGTGGGAAGAGCCCTGATTGGTTCAGAAATTTTATGATTTAAAATAGTTTTTAAATACTAAAACTAGGAGGTTTTTTGAAGCATCTATCAAAAATATTTACCAAAATGTCACAACTAGATTTATCACTCAATTTAGACCACATTTTATGGATGATCACAAATTTGCATGCATTTTTTATCTTTCTAGCTATTTTTAATCATTTTTGGAGTTCTCGAAATGAACTACCAAATAATTGTTGTAAAAATGGATCAAATCAATTTTATAAAATACTAGGCCATGTTTAATGCACAGTTGACCAAATGGTTGGGTGTCAAAAGCTTTGATCCACCTCTCGTGAAAAGGACAAATTTCCGCTGGTTCAGTTGGAGGCGGGTCAAATTTGAACTATAGCTGCCTCATAGTTTGCTCTTCATTTTTTCCAAAAATCATTTCTAGGTACATAACCATCTATTTAACCAGAGAAACATCAAAAGGTTTCCAAGATTCAACAACTAGCTAGGAACGACCAAGCCCGCCGTTTTGACCGCATTTTCAAACGGGCATAAAAAATTCAAAAAAAAATCAAAAAATTGGATCGCATTGTGTCATCATATGTGACCAAGTTTTCAGAAAAAATAATAAACTTGTAATACGGCAATTATTTTAAAAAAGTGTTCTCACAATTGAGCTATCATGCGATTCATGCCTTTCAAGCCAAATGATCAATCTTACGGCCACATTCATGGCATAGTTTGTTCAAATGATCTCATATTGTGCACAAGGGTGCATCATGGAATTCCAAACAATGTTGCCTAAGGGAGTTTTCATTTTCTTTGGACGAAAAAGTCATTTTCCATTTTTCGTGTGCCCCAAATGAGGTTTTTTTGTGAAGAATCTACCAAATAATTGTTGCAAAATTGGACCAAATCATTTTTATAAACTACTAGGCCATATTTAATGCACAATTGACCAAATTGTTGGGTGTAAAAAGTTTTGATCCACCTCTCGTGAAAAAGACAAATTTCCGCCGATTCAACTGGAAGCGGGTCAAATTTGAACTGTAGCTACCTTGTAGTTTGCTCTTTATTTTTTTCAAAAATCATTTCTAGGTACATAAGTACCTATTTAATCAGGGAAACACCAAAAATTTCCAAGATTCAACCACTAGCTAGGAACGGTCATTCCCGCCGTTTTGACCGCATTTTGAAACGGGTATAAAAAAATCAAAAAAAATCAAAATATTGGGAATTCTTTGCATTGTGTCATTATATGTGGACAAGATCGCAAAAAAATAACAAACTTGTAATACGGAAATTATTTTTAAAAAGTGTTCTCAGAAATGAGCTATCATCTCTGAAGATTCATGCCTTTCAAGCCAAATGATCAATCTTACGACCACATTCATGGCATAGTTTATTCAAATGATCTCATATTGTGCACAAGGGTGCATCATGGAATTCCAAACAATGTTGCCTAAGGGAGTTTTCATTTTCTTTGGACGAAAAAGTCATTTTCCATTTTTCGAGTGCCCCAAATGAGGTTTTTTTGTGAAGAATCTACCAAATAATTGTTGCAAAATTGGACCAAATCATTTTTATAAAATACTAGGCCATATTTAATGCACAATTGACCAAATTATAGGGTGTAAAAAGTTTTGATCCACCTCTCGTGAAAAAGACAAATATCCGCCGATTCAATTGGAAGCGGGTCAAATTTGAACTGTAGCTACCTTGTAGTTTGCTCTTTATTTTTTTCAAAAATCTTTTCTAGGTACATAAGTATCTATTTAATCAGAGAAACACCAAAAAAATTCCAAGATTCAACCACTAGCTAGGAACGGTCATTCCCGCCGTTTTGACCGCATTTTGAAACGGGTATAAAAAATTCAAAAAAATCAAAAAATTGGGAAACCTTTGCATTGTGTCATTATATGTGGACAAGATCCCAAGAAAAATAACAAACTTGTAATACGGCAATTATTTTAAGAAAGTGTTCTCAGAAATGAGCTATCATCTCTGAAGATTCATGGCTTTCAAGCCAAATGATCAATCTTATGGCCACATTCGTGGCATAGTTTGTTCAGATGATCTCATATTGTGCACAAGGGTGCATATTGGAATGGCAAACAATGTTGCCTAAGGAAGTTTTCATTTTCTTTGGACGAAAAAACCATTTTTTATCTTCTGAGTGCCAAAAAGGAGGTTTTTTTTTAGAAGGACCTCCCAAATAATTGTTGCAAAATTGGACCAAATCAATTTTCTAAAATACTAGGACTTATTTAATGCACAATTGACAAAATGGTTGGGTGCAAAAAGTTTTGATCCACCTCTCATGAAAAAGACAAATTTCCGCTGATTCAGTTGGAAGCGGGTCAAATTTGAACTGCAGCTGCCTCATAGTTTGCTATTTATTTTTTCCAAAAATCATTTCTAGTTACATAAGTACCTATTTAATCATAAATACATGGTTTGGTGGCGATACATCGAGGTTTCGGCGGTGGCCGAGGGCCCCAACTCTAGAGCGCGTAAACTCGCATGCCCGCCGCGTGGTCACCGCGTGATCGTGGCGTTGCCATGTGTTCTGGGCGGCCCAGGTATGTCTAGTGGGTTGGGCACTCCCCAGGTAGGTGCTAGAAAGAAAATCACAACATAAGATTCTCACGAGGAGACCGACCGATGCTCAAACATGAATAAGCAGCCAAGTGTTTGATTTGCGGTACAGGAAATGCACATGGCTAATGGGCGTGAGTTTTGGCTGAGGATGATCAGTTACTAAGAAGACCGTCTTCAAAAAATTTCAGCTCAAAAGGAGGAGCCTAGGTGGTACTTGCTTTACAAAGTACCACACTGGACATAAATACGAATGTTGAAGCTCGGCTCAAAATAATGAATGGATTGAGCTGGCATTTGGTGGAGGATGGTTATTTGGGCATGGGAAAGCACTGTAGAAAATGGATACTATTTGGACATGCCAAAGTGGTACTTCCTTCACAAAGTGCTGCTCTGAATAGAATAGGAAAATGTATATTTTCGAATTATTTTTGAACTAGGCAAGGAATGTTTTTGACATATTTAATGAAGATATGATCCAAAACATTTATGAGATTTTTTTGGAATTTTGGGAATAACAGAAATATAGGTTGCTTCACAACCTAGGGCAAAAACTGCCACATGGACATGTCACATAGGCAAAACTGATGAGATGGCGCCTAGTCATCACAACCCACCACAATCTACAAGGCTATGACCATCTATATTGGTCATTAACAACTAGAAATAAGGCAGCGGACTAGCATTGTTTGCTTTGTGACCATTTCGTGTAAGGAAATTACGACCTTTCTGACCAAAATGGTCGCAATGGTTTAGGGTTTGGAGCCCCCCGAACAGCTTTTGACCAATTGGTATGAAATGGTCATAGATCTATGACCAATTCTTCCAGGGTCACTGACAGAAGGTCATTAGTTGACATATTTCTTGTAGTGCATCTCAAGGTGGAGGGGCGCAAGGGAGTTGAGGGAGTTCTTCCTTGCGGCCGGCTTCCGCCACCTCCCCCGCGACTCTCCGAGGATGTACCATGTTGAGGAGGTCACCCACAACGGCGTTGTGGTTGGGATCCTATCTACGTTCACTAACCCATTCGACGCTTTCTACCTCCTCGGGCGAGTGTATTGGGTTGGTTGTGAGTTCATAGCTTTCACCACCCATAACATTTTCTCCGACTTCAACTCCATCTTCCCCAACAATGGCGTTATGCACACGCTCCCGTATCCAATCAACAACGACGAGTGAAGGGCGCCCGGAGGAGCGAGGTGGCCCGGCGTTCACCTGGAGGAGGAGGAGAGAAGAACCTGAAGAAGAACCCGCGTTTGGTGTCCCCGATCTATCGTATCGTATCGTATTAGTTTTTAATTTGTAATCGTTATGCTAGTATTATTAAGTTGTATTAGTATTTTTAAGTTGTAAGGCTATCGTGAAGTTGTAAGGCTATCATGGAACTATGGGTTGCAATCGTTATGCTTCTATATAATCGTTATGCTACTATATATATTGTGTGTTTCGTGGTATTATTTGTAGATTGCTATGGGTTGTTCCATTATTTGTGTATTGCTATTGGTTGCTACGGGCCCGGGTTGCTACACTCCAATCACCACACACACCATCTTCAAAATATTAGCCAAATAATGGGTCATGACCCAACACATAGACATGCAACTAGGAGCCCCATGGAAACCCACTATGGACATGCAACTAGGAAATGCAAACTAATTTACTTCATGCAAGCATGCAACCCATTTAGTCCATGGAACCGTAGACATGCATAAAAACAAGTAACATTTAGTTTTAGTGCATCAAAAAATGATCCATCACAAAATTTAGTGCAAGAAAAAGGCCAAAGTAAAAACAAGTAACATTTTATTTGCCGAAGTTAGAGGTGGGCTGGTGCCCCTACGCGGGTGGGCTGGTCTCTATTTTGGGCATGGTTATTTTCTCAGGGCCCATTTTCTCATGGCCCAACATCTATTCGGCGGCCCAGTATTGTTTTTTACTAGAAGCTGAATTGGGGTGTGTACTCTGTTAACTGAAGAACAAAAACAGAGGAAACAGAGCATGAACACTGAATAGGGCCCCTAAATATCATTACAATAATTCAAGCAAGTTTTGCATCACATGAATTCAAATTCATCTAACAAATGATCCCTGGCTAACTCAAACTACTCGGCACCCCTGAAACTAGCTCACTAACTAACTGAAACTCTAACAAATTCTAGCGATTGATGAACATCAAGTAAACTAAACCCATAGCAATGACACAACCATAAAATTCTCCAGCCATCATATTTGCTTGCTGCTTCAAATCGATCAGATGCTTTAGTTGCTTGCCGATTTTCTTCAATTCACACTTCAGTTCTGCACTGTGCATCATCGGATTGGCTCTGTCCACCAAATTGGGGGCTTGTTCCACGGCAAGCCGCCCCCAAAATTGAGCTCTTGGGTTGGGGTTGAGCCCTCCAGTTTCAACCTTTCAACATAGTCATCGAGCCACTCAAAATGCCCACATTTCTTCAGAACCTAAAAAATAGGGGGGCAGCGGCGCATATCCTAGATCCACCACCCAGATCCACTGCCCTAATTCGAGGAAAAAAAGAAAGAAATTGGGAGAAATTAGACAATAGGATTGGTCAAGAACACAGATTTAACCTGCCCCGGCTGTGGCTTGCTCAAACATTTCACAAACTCGCGCCCACGGTTGCCATTTTCTTCCCTCACACAAGTCAAACGCTTGAGAGGCTCCATGCGCGGGCAATCGTGGCATCTTGTCAACGGCAGTGGACCATACTGCGTCCATGATTGTCGGGTGGCCGAAGTCGAGCTAGACATCACTCGCCGGCAGCGCTCTTCGTTGCCGGAGCAGATGAAGAAGAAGGTGGGTGAGGGGTCCTGGATTAGGGGGTGCCCGGATGACCGGACTATGACCTTTGGCCGGACTCCCGGATTATGAAGATACAAGATTGAAGACTCCGTCCCATGTCCGGATAGGGACTTTCCTTGGCGTGGAAGGCAAGCTTGGCGATACGATATGAAGATCTCCTCCCATTGTAACCGACTCTGTGTAACCCTAGCCCTCTTTACTGTCTATATAAACCGGAGAGTTTTAGTCCGTAGGATGAACAACAATCATACCATAGGCTAGCTTCTAGGGTTTAGCCTCTCTGATCTCGTGGTAGATCAACTCTTGTAATACCCATACCATCAATATTAATCAAGCAGAAGTAGGGTTTTACCTCCACCGAGAGGGCCCGAACCTGGGTAAAAACATCATGTCCCTTGTCTCCTGTTACCATCCGCCTAGACGCATAGTTCGGGACCCCCTACCCGAGATCCGCCGGTTTTGACACCGACATTGGTGCTTTCATTGAGAGTTCCTCTGTGTCGTCACCAACAGGAAGGATGCCACACCCCGTCTTTAAAGACGACATGGTTGCTAAAGAAGCTTTGGCTGTCGGCCAAACTCTCCGGCTAGGCAGGTTTTTGATGACCGCCTGTTCGGCCGCCGCACCGGAGATGACCTCTCGGGTCATCAAAAGCAATCTCCAGATCGGCTCGGAACTTGCCGAGCAGTTAGATCCGATGGAGATCCCTTCCCTAAACGAGCTCTTGGATCGCATCGCCGCCCTGGGAGTCGCTACATAGTACGGCCAGATTGGGCTTAAACCCGATCAGAGAGAAATCGACTCTCGCCAGTTCACCCACCACGTCGTAGTGGTGGAAGAACAACGCGGCGAATCTTCGCCCATCCTAAGGACCAGATGTGTCCGGACTCCCGACCCCTCCAAGTCGGATATCCGCGGAGGGGAGGATGTCGCCCAAGCCCTGAACCTAATTAAAGCCAGGCAGCAGGCCTGATTCATTGAATAATGTCCAAGAAAACAAGCTTCCGGATTCAGAAATTTCTTGGCTCCTGAGTCTTAGATCGGGCGAGGTTCCGGACTTAAATCCACCCGCCCACCCAACTATAAGGGATTTATCCCAAATACGGCAAGAGCCTAGAGAAATAGTACACCACTACTGGGCCAGATTCCTCCTGGTTATAAACAGGATAAAGGACTGCCGTGAGAAGGATGCAATTACATTCTTCTGTAACAACTGTACGGACATCGGAATCCTCAACGCCATAAGTCGTCGCGAAATTACACGCTTCGCCGACTTGACATCCACAGTACAAAAGTACTGTGCGACAGAAAGCGTTCGGAAAACCGAAACGAAGTTCTGGGACAATCTGGCCCTGAATACAATCCCAGTCCGAAACAAAAGGGCGCATTATCGCCAGGCACCTAAGCCAAACAGCAAAAAACAAAAACCCTCTATAGGGTATGGGACCGTACTGGAGGGATGGCTCAATGGACCCTGTAAAATTCACAGTTCAGGGGAAGTCGCACCAACTCACAACCTTAGAGCATGTTGGATACTCCGGCAGGTGGCCAGGAGTGGCGAGGAGCTTCTAACACCAGAATCTGCAGAGCACCACCCCAGAAACGCCAGTATGGTGTCAACAGTCTTCGAGACCTTCACATTGAACAATGCGAGGAAGCGAACGCTCCGCAGCCTTGCCGAAGTCTACCAGGTAGCAACAATAAATCCATGGAGTGACACGGCTATTACTTTTAATGCCAGCGCGAACCTAAATTCCGGACAGCCCGAGCACCAGCCGCATTGGTCCTCAGTCCGATAGTGGACGGTTTCCGGCTTACAAAGGTACTCATGGACGGCGGCAGCGGATAGAACCTCATTTATGAGGAAACACTGCGAAAAATGGAAATAGACTGGAGCCGCATCGAGAGAAGCAACACAACCTTTAGAGGAATAATCCCTAGCCGGGAAGCATGCTGTTCAAGGAAAATCACACTGGACGTAGTGTTCGGCACGCCGGATAATTACAGATCCGAGGAGGTCACATTTCAAGTGGCCCCGTTTAGCAGCGGATACCATGCTCTGTTAGGGCGAGAAGCATTCACAATTTTTCAAGCTATACCCCATTACGGGTACATGAAGCTCAAAATGCCCGGACCCAACAGAATCATCACTCTTGCTAGTGATCCGAACACAGCGCTCCGCGCCGAATACAAGATAGCCATACTGGCCCTCGAGGCACTATCCGAAGCCCTAGCAGCTGAGAAACTAACTGTGTTGCGGTCCACGGTAGACAGGGACGACGTGATACTCGACAAAAGATCCAAGTCCACCTCCTTCAAGCCGGCAGACGAAATAGTCAAGTTCCAAGTCCATCCAATGGACACCACAAAAACGGCCTCCATCGGGGCACAACTAAAACCCGATGTCTACACCGCACTCAGAGAATTCCTACGAGAAAATTGGGACATTTTTGCCTAGCACCCTTTAGACATGCCAGGAATCCCACGCAGGTTGGCCGAGCACAGCCTGAACATCCTCAAAGGATTCAAGCCCGTTAAGCAGACTCTTCGGCGTTTCTCCGAACCGAAGAGACAAGCCATGGGAGAGGAGCTAGCAAAACTAGTGGAAGCCAGATTCATCAAAGATATAAAACATCCGGACTGGCTAGCAAACCTGGTGATGGTACCAAAGAAGGACAAATCCTGGTGCCTATGTGTCGATTTCAAAGACCTAAATAAAGCCTGCCCGGAGGATCCCTTCCCCCTCCCCCGAATTGATCAAATCATCGATGCCACTGCAGGACACGATTCATTGTGTTTCCTCGACGCATACTCTGGCTACCACCAAACCAAGATGGCAGAGTCAGACCAAGCCGCAACGGCATTCATCACCCCGTACGGCCCATTCTGCTTCAACACGATGCCCTTCGGGCTCAAAAACACCGGCGCAACATATCAGCGCATGATTCAGACATGTCTGGCCAACCAGATCAGCAAAACAGTTAAAGCATACGTAGATGACGTGGTCATCAAATCCAAACATGTCAAAACTTTAGTAGACAACTTGAGGCTCACGTTCGACAATCTCCGAGCATATGACATTAAGCTCAACCCAGAAAAATGTGTTTTCGGCATGCCAGCCGGAAAGCTCTTGGGCTTCATTGTATCCGGTAGAGGAATTGAGGCAAACCCAGCCAAGATCCGAGCTCTGTCGCAATTGGATATCCCAAAATACCTCAAGCAAATACAAAAATTGACCGGATGCGTGGTGGCTCTAAGCCGCTTTATCTCCCGCTTAGGAGAAAAGGCATTACCCCTTTATCGCCTCCTGCGGCGCACCGAACACTTCGAGTGGACGGATGCCGCCACGGCCGGACTCGAAGAAATCAAAGCCATACTGGCACCAAATCCGGTCCTGGTCGCGCCCAACACCGGCGAACCTATGCTATTATACATCGCGGCAACCCATCAAGTTGTAAGCTCGGTGCTCGTCGTCGATCGAGAAACGGACGGACACAAGTTTCCTCTCCAAAAACCGGTTTACTACGTATCCACTGTCTTAACCCCATGCAAGTCCCGGTACCCGCATTATCAAAAGATAGCATACGCGGTGTTCATGGCATCCCGGAAGCTGTGACACTATTTCCAAGAGTGTTCAATAATAGTGGCATCCGAAGTACCTCTTAATGATATTATAAACAACTGCGACGCAACGAGCCGGATTGCCAAATGGGCCATTGAGCTCCTTCCATTTGATATAATTTACAAGCCATGATGAGCTATCAAATGCAGGTTTTGGCTGACTTCATCGCTGAATGGACCGAAGCCGAGCTCCCTAAAGAGTACGGCGCATATTCCAACTGGATCATGCACTTCGACGGCTCCAAAATGCTGGCCGGCCTGGGGGCTGGCGTTGTTCTGACGTCCCCTGCAGGAGATACAGTCCAATACATATTCCAGATAATGTACACGGACTCCAACAACGCAGCCGAATCCGAGGCCCTTCTACATGGTCTCCGGATGGCAGTCCCCATGGGCATTCAGTGCCTAGAGGTCCGTGGGGATTCAAACCTCACGGTATCCCAAATAAATGGAGACTTTGACGCAAAAGATCCAAAAATGGCAGCTTATCGCAATGCCGTCTTAAAGATGTCAGCCCGGTTTGAGGGGCTCGAATTTCAACATATAGCCCGGGAGAACAACCAGGCAGCAGACGTGTTGGCATGCATCGGCGCAAAGCGCGATGCCGTACCTCCCAACATCTTCCTAGAGAGGCTTTTCAAGCCATCTGTAACATGGGAGGGAGAGTCCGGAAACAACAGCTCGGACACAGCTACACTACCCCTCACTGAACATTCTGACGCAGTTGGTGGCTCTGCCAACGAAACAACACCGTCAGCCCACACAATAATGGCAGTCATTGCCCCGTGGACAGAACCATTCCTAGCCTACCTAACTAGGCAGGAACTTCCCGAGGACCAAAACGAGGCCCGCTGCATAGTGCGGCGATCTAAAGCCTACAAAGTCCACGAGGGAGAGCTTTATAAGAAGAGCACAACCGGACACCTGCAAAGGTGTATCTCCAAAGAAGAAGGGCGAAATCTTCTGCCTGAAATTCATGCCGGACTAGGCGGGCACCACGCCGCAGCTCGGGCCCTTGTAAGCAAGGCCTTCCATACCGGATTTTATTGGCCGACGGCCCGGGCAGACGCTCAGGACTTAGTGCAGCGATGCGTCGGTTGCCAATTATTCACTAATCAAAGCCACATGCCACCTACCGCCCTACAAACCATACCCATCACCTGGCCTTTTGCGGTCTGGGGGCTTGACATGGTTGGACCCCTTAAAGGAGGAACCCACAAGAAAAAATATTTACTGGTCATGGTGGACAAATTCACCAAATGGATAGAGGCCAAGTCCGTAAAGACGGCCGAATCCGGACCGATGATAGACTTCATATCCGGGGTTGTACACCGTTATGGCGTCCCCCACAGCATCATAACTAACAACGGCACAAACTTTACGGCCGACGAAGTTAAACTCTGGTGCAAAAACATGGGCATCAAGCTCGACTACGCTTCAGTCTATCACCCACAAACTAACGATCAAGTCGAACGAGCCAACGATCTTATTATGAGCGGCATCAAACACAGACTAGTGCGATCCCTCAAGGAATCAAACAAGCACTGGGTAGAGGAGCTTGACTCCGTACTCTGGGGGCTGTGGACCACGCCGAATCGCACTACCGGATTTACACCATTTTTTATGGTATACGGCGCCGATGCAGTTCTGCCCTGCGACATAATACATGACTCACCTCAAGTGCGCGTGTACGAAGAAAGAGAAGCCGAGATCGATCGGCAGGACAGCTTGGACGCGTTGGAGGAGGAGCGCGACGTGGCAAAAGATCGTTCTGCATTCTATCAACAACAGGCCCGAAGATATCAAAGCAGAGAAGTACGGGCCAAAACTTACAACATTGGCAAACTACTTCTACGCCTGCCGGACAAGAAAAAGGACAAACTAAAGCCCAAATGGGAGGGTCCCTTCATAATCGACCAAGTACTGACTGGCGGAGCGTACCATCTGCGAAACGCATCGGACAACCGACTCGAGCCAAACCCATGGAGGCATCAAAGAAAACTTTATTGAACTTTCTCCAAAAAGAAATGGAATGAGTCAGTATTGCATATTTCTTACTCACCACACCCTCCAAGAGAGTCTCGTTCCAATTCTAGGCCATGAGATGCAAAAAGACCAGGGACAGTAAGTTTCTTCCCGCGAGCACAGACTCATCCTCATGAAAGGTAAAATCAAAAAATTGTCAACATAATTGTAAAAATCTGACTTTGTTTTTACGAATTGACATTGACGAATTCTGAACATGCGTGCGAATTTTCTTGAAGAAAAAACATGTCAATATGCTTTCATAGAAAAAACAAAATTGATGCTCCATGTGTTGTTTTTTTAATGAAAATTTGCACGCATGTTGATATTTCGTCAATGTTTGTTCCAAAGAAATTCAGTTTTTTTCTATTACTATTGTTTTTTATTTTACTGTTCACAAGGGTACATATGAGCTCACGAGTAAACTATATAGCCTTCATTCTCAACAGGACATATCTGAATGGTCATGACTTCTGTTTTGCTTTTCCCTTGACATTCCTTTTGTTCATGGATCTTTTAGCTGTAAGGTACATTGATTTGAAGTGTGCGAAACATATTGTTTTAATCATACAAACAAATGCAACATACATTTTATTGAAACGAGTGAATAGCTTGGAAATGTCACATATTCTTTATGAATAGTACAAACATTTTCTAAAACCAGAGCAGACTTTTTATACACAGCATGAACATTTGCTAAATGTGGCATGAATACTTTTAAAATATTAAATAAATTATTTTTCACAATAATGTATGTGGCTTCAGTTTAGCCATCACTTTATCTTCACTAGTGTATTTGGCTTCAGTTTAGTGCATAATTATATTTAGCCATCACTCTGTTTTCACTAGTGAACGTCAAGCCTTGAGTTAGTTGCACCACTCTCTCCATGTCCTACACATGATTCATCACTTGCACTTGTCAATGTATAATAAAGACAATGTGAATGTACTTTCCATTAATGCTTAGGAAAGTAGCTAATGCCTAAATGCATAAGAAACAAAACATGACAGATTGGCACTAAATCTAACAATAGGAATTAGTTACCATCGCATGTTGGAAATCACCCATCATAGGCACCAAGAAATGTTTACTTTCATCCTCTGAATTTTTGTAGTTGTATTCATCCCGCAGTGTGCATCTTCCACAAGACGGAGACATCATCTTAGCATGGCCACCTGCAGTAATAAATAGTGGAATTTGAAAAAATGAAGAGTTTTCATATACGACCTGATGGATCAAGAGAGGGACAGAGCAAAGCCGCACACCAACCAATCGACGGAGGATTACTACCAAAGATCACAGTGAAATGGAGGGTGAGGAACTCCAAGATAAAACTATGGCCGAGATCACACTCAAAAATAAGACATGGAACCCTCTCCTCGTTTGAAAATATAACCGTCTGAACAATTGTATTTATAAAGTCATTAAGAATAATGATTAATGTAAAACTTAAGCTTCCTGTCACCTTAATTATTTGCCTCTCCCACCTGGCTTCTCGTCGAATACAAAGGAAATAATAAATATGGCAGAGAAAAAGTTCCAGAACCTAAAGTCTCATGACTGCCACGTGATTATGACGCAACTGCTTTCGGTTGCATTGAGGGGGCTTCTACCGGAAAAAGTTCGATTAGCCATTGTGAAGCTATGTGCATTCCTCAATGCAATCTCTTCTTTGGACATATGGGAACTTGACTATGGACATGATTTTAAGGTCCCTTTGTTTCAGTGCAAATGGGTCAATCTGTCAAGAGGCGGGATACAGGTAGACCCATAGTACGGAATGACAATAGTGCATCTGAACAATCTTGGGTACACAGACTAACCATTCGTCCTAACCAATGATGTGGCGTAGGTTTTCTATGTGAAGGACATGTCTACCAAACCGAGAAAAAGAAAGGATAAGGAAGCGAATACAGCATACGATGAGCCAAAGTGCCACATAGTTTTTTCAGGAAAAAGAGAAATCGTGGGAGTGGAGGGCAAGACAGACATGTCTGAAGATTATGAAAAGTTTTATGAAATTCCTCCCTTCAAAGTCAAGGCTGACCCAAGCACCCTGTTAAACGATGAAGATTATCCATGGTTACAGCGCAATAAGCAAAGGACACAAGCGAAGAAAAGGTGAAGACTTTCTCTCCACAACTATTATGATGATGCCTTTGATCTAAAATATCACTGCAGTTACATGTGAAGAAATGAAATGCCTTTTGTAACAGATGAGTTTTCATATGAAACCCTGATACTTCGAAAGAGATTGTTCGTTTTGTACACAAAGTGCATCCAGTTTTTGCCATAACCCTCTCGACTTTTTATAACATGCTATGTGGGTGAAATGATGATATCATGCCAACTTTCAACCTTTTCAGATTTCATTTGTAGTGCTTTTCAATTTCAGGGTCATTCAGCTTACACTACTAGGGTTAGCACTTGAAATATGTGTAGTTGTAGAAGTAGCGCTGTTATGGGCAGCGCTACAGGTTAGTATTGTTAGCAATAGCGCTTCCAGGACCAGCGCTACTGATAACTATCTGCAGAGCTTGTTCACATGAAGCATTGCTGCTAAGCCAGCGCTACTGCTAGGTGCTTTCCAGCGCTACTGCTAATGTTCCTCCTTTCATAGATTTGCACCCCCTCTACATATTTGTGATGTATTTATACAGGATCTATATGATAGTTTCATCAGATCAAACTAAACGTACACTATTCTCATCATATCATAGACATACAATAGTCTCGTCATACCATCATCATCATCATCATTCAACACAAATACCATCACATCTCGAAAATAGCGATACACAAGTGCAATCATGTCATGTCTCGAAAAAGTGCAACTGCATGGTCATGGCACACACACAAGTTTCATCATCTCTATCTAAACCATGACGTAGAAGAGAAGAGCGATCAGCATGAGCAAGAGCGCGACTATGTAGTACCGGCGGTCTCGCCCCTGCTCATTCTGGAGTGTCCACCTCAAGTAATTACTTTCCGCTTCGGCTCTGCTGTCGAACCCTCTGTGGCTAGCACGCGGATACCTGTGCACCTGGGCCTGAGCAGCTGGCCAGTGGTCGTAGACTCCTGGAACCCTCCCAACATACACAGCGTAGTAGTCCTTCGCCATCTCTGATCTATGTACCTGCATCGTGAGTTGATGAATTGAACGATAATATGCAACATAATGTACTTAAGAAAACAAGGAGGCATAATTAGCAAAATACAAGCAACCAATAGTAAACATAAATGACGAAGTTCCTCATACCCAAACTAATTAACTAGAGCGATCTACGTTGGTTCAGGACCACGGTTTAGTTACATCACATAGTTTCGCCGTGCATGAATTCAAAGTTTTGCCATAGAAAGACAGTAGTGACACATTGTCATCAAAAATCAGTCCTCCATGTCAGCGGTCCAATCTTCATAGTCAGGGAGGAAGCACCCGAGCTTCTTGAAAGCCTTCAGGCCCAGACGCTGAGCGAGTAGCAGTGCTCCCACATCTTTCCGCGTGATTTGCCCATCATAGAACATCCTTGTTGGTACGAGGACCTGCTTCATGATCACTTGGGCAAGTTCACATTGTACGTGATAAAACTCAGCTCTAATTCGATGATTCGATGTCTTTCCTATGCTTGTGGCCCAGTTGACAATCTCGGAATCATTGGTAGTAGCTGACATGCGAAGGCGTTGATTATCCCTTCTGTACTCAAGCAGGTGATGCATGAGGTAGAATCCATCAGCCATACTGGTGTGCAGTTGCTGGATGCAGCAGAAGTTGGTCTTATGACCGAAAGCCAGCCCGCGACCCGTGTACTTTTTCACCTTGATATATCCACTAGACAGGCTGAAGGTTAACACGGCACTATCGAGAACACTCTTTATGTGCTTGTAATCCTTTTTCCTGAGGTTCTTCGATGAGCCCAAGTACATAGCATGGGAGTATTCCGGGTACAGAACGATAAGGACGCCCCCCTGCTACGCAAATTAAGTACACCTGAAATTAGCCTCCATGCTTGCAAAGGAATGATTAACACATACAAAAGGATATGTGCGGATGACTTACGTGGGATGATAAGGCACGAGAATCGCTTCCTTGTCCTTATTAGCGATCATGAAGTCACCGAGGTACTTGATCGCACAGTCATGGTGCGATTTGCAAACTGCCAAGAATCTCTCGTGCGTATAGAACGGGTCCACGATGTAGATATATTGTATGTTCTCGATCCTGATGAAGTAGTTGAGATACAACACATAAATGCGGATGAACTGGAAATCCATCTTGGTCATGTGGAACATGTTGTAAATGTAGTCAAATCGCAGGATGAACTTATTCGCGGGCCATCTCTCGACGTACAACTTCCCACCCGTCACCTGAGCCGCGTAATAGACTGAATGCTATTTGTGCCATTGTTCATCTGCAGCTTGAACATAATTAGGACTGGGCAAGAAAAAATTGGAAGGCTTGGAGGTGGAGCAATAATACATCATTTCCTTCTCATGTGGTAGGGCGCCTCGCATGTTTTTCGATAACATGACATACATGGATAGGGTGCTGAAGGAGAACAAAAGGTACAACACATGTGGGCGAATGAGCAATTTAGTGAGCCTTTACAGTTAGCCATTCAAGCAATCATAAAATAATTTCTTCCAACAACATTAAATGAACTTCTCGATGCAACTTTTTTTGAACATAACTTCTCTATGCAACTTGGTATAGATGAAATTCGGGCCAATAGCTCCTGTGCGACGTTTTTGAGGTGAATTGGCAAGAGTGCGATCTTGTTCGAGCGAATGGCTGTGGTGCGACACATTTGAGCAGGTAAATAGCCCATGCATGACATGGCTGTTAAATGTGGTTAAATTGATCGTCAACCAAGCCCGCCCGTTTATGTTAGGACATGTGGGTCCAACTTAATTGTTCCTCAAAACAGCTGACCTTGCCCTGCCGCCCGACCGTGCTGGGCCCGCCACTCTGCCCCCCTTCTTCTCCGGTGGCGGCGGATCTTGCGTTCTCGGTGGCGGCGGAGGAGCCCTCATACTCAACAGCGGAGGAGCCTTCGTCCTCAGAAAATGGTGAGTGAATTCAAACCCTAGTCGCCTTCCCGTTCCTCTCTCGGGCCCGTAGATCTCAGCTCGTTTCCTCTGTTTTTGCTTGCGGAATCGATAGGTTGTGAGGGGAGCTCGTGGGCATACTGAGATGGAGCCGCCAGATTCAACTTCGAATAGGTAATGCGCCTCTCTCCGATCCAATTTTGCATGCAATTAGGGGGTGGCCTCGTCTGCTCTTTCTCACGGGCTCACATTGTCCGCCACTGACAGAGGGGATGCTGCCGCTCGGACCTTTGAATTGATAGTCAATTTCTTTCCATCAAAGGCAAAATTAGTTGATGGTAGCATACAGAACATTGAGAGAGACACAATTGTTAAATGGGATGTTGAGTTTACAGAGATTGATCCACAAGTTCTATAGAACATGGAAGAGAGGAAGTGGAGAAATGGGTGGAAAAAATTGGGGAGAATATTGTTTGGGGTCCAGAGCAAGAAGTATTACTGTTGCGGTTTGATGATTGGAAAGGAGAGTATGTTAGAATAGAAGACGGTGAACAGATTGTTGAAGAAATCGATCGGCAAAATGGTTGGACAAGAAAACGAGCTAATTTTTTTGCTGAGCTCGTTGATCTGAACATTTTTTTGAAGGTTGGATATGTGCCATCATAATTGGCTGTGCAGATGGTAGACGATGATTGGGCTACACAGAGACCATTGATTCCCATGTGTAATGAACTTACAGTAATAGCCGAAGAGGGACAGGTGACTGGAACTGAAACTGAAACTACAACAACTGTTGATTGGAATGTAGTTGAATTAGATGAGCCTACTGATTTGGTCATTGCACCAATGCCTGACATTGAGATGGCCAAACTTTTTGGCATTCCAGTCGATGACAGAGATAAGCAGGAGAGGGGCGAATCTAGTTTGCCTGCTAATGCTGATGAAGAAGTAGATGGACAGTTGATGGAACAAGCTGCAGATGAAGTAGATGATGCACATGATGATGGGCTGGTGCATGTGTATGACAAAGAAAACCCTGTCATTGAAGTAGGCAAGTTGTTCCCAAGCATGAAGGAGTTTAGGATGTGTTTCAAGACTTATGCAGTGAAACATGAGTTTGATGCCAAGACTGTTTGGACTGATAGAAAGAAGTTTTATGCGAGGTGCAGATGATTTGATGGTAGTGTGAAGCCTTGCAAGTGGTACATATCTGCTAGACTGCAACCTGATGGAAGTACTGTCAAGGTTACCCAAATCTCCAATCAACATACTTGTATTACAAGTTAACAGACAATATCAACCATGACATCAGAACTTTGGGTTGCAGAAAAGATCACCCCAATTTTAGCCAAAACACCAAACACTATTGCCAAGAAACTCAAAGTAGATTTGGAAAAGATGTACCCCATTAAACTGAAATATACCACAGTGTGGAAGGTAAAATAAAGGGCAATGAAAAATTTATCTGGTGATTGGGCAAATACATTTAGGATGCTTTACCACTTCAAAGGAGAGGCGGAAAAGAGGTCACCTGGCAATGTTGTGGAGATAGATATAGAGGTATCACCCTCAGGTGAAGTCAAGTTCTCCATGTTTTTTATGGCTTTGAAGCCTTGCATCGATGGGTTCAAAGCAGGGTGTCGTCCATATTTGAGCATAGACTCATCATTTTTGACAGGCAAGTGGAATGGTCAGTTGGCAGCATTCAATGCTCTCGATAGACACAATTGGATGTTTCCTATTGTTGTTGGCTTGTTTCAGTCAGAAACAGAGGCTTCATGGACATGGTTCATGATCCAGTTGAAAAGATGCCTAGGGCCAGTGTCACCTTTGGCTATACACACAGATGCATGTAAGGGGCTTGAAAATTCAGTGAAAAATGCTTTCCCACATGCTGAGCAGAGGGAGTGCTTCGGTCATTTGTGGATGAATTGATCAAAAAAATTAGAGGATAAGAATTTGGGCGCATGTCTCCAGCAGCAAGATCTTACACTAGACAGACACACAAATATCATCTTGATAAGATCATGACAGCATGTGATGAGTTTGGTCCATGGCTGAACACCTACCATTCTTTGTTATGGTATAGGTCAGCATTCAACACTGCCATCAAGTGTGACCACATCAACAACAATTTGGCAGAGAGTTTCAACAACAAGGTGAAGGAGTTAAAAGATTTTCCTGTGCATGACATGGTTGACCAAATCAGGATCATGCTCATGCGGTTGTGGGAATTGAGAAGAAGGATAGATGATTGTCTGCAAGGTGATAAGCTTCCAGCAGTGGTACAACAGATGGTCAATAAGAGCAGAAATCTTTCACATTTGTTTGTTGAAAAATCTTCACCTTGGGGTGCTGAAGTTAGAGATAACAAAACTGGAAGGAGACATGTTGTTAACACTGAATTGCATGATTGCACATGCCTCGAGTGGCAACACACTGGTAAACCATGTGAGCATGCCATTCTTTTCTTAACATCCCAACCAAAGATAAACATGCACCCATATTTGCATGAATATTATTCGGTAGCAAGATTCAAAGCTGCATATGCTACTCCAATTCCACCACTTACAGATCAGTCTCAGTGGCCTGAAGTGGACATTGAATTTTCGATGTGTCCTCCCTTGACTGAAAGAAAGGCTGGCAGGCCTAAACATCATAGATTCAAGGCATGGTTTGAGAAAGGTGGGAGTAGTAAGAAGGGAAAGAAAGATGGAAAGCCAAAAAGGGCATAGAAAGTTAACAAAAACAGATGCAAGTTGTGCCAGGAACTTGGGCACAGAGTGGGATCTGTCAAATGGCGTTACACTCCTGATAAGCCAAAGTATGTTCTTGTTTATTTGTCTGTGTTTTGATTTGGTGCTTTTTTCCAGTTACTATATCTATAGCATTTTCCCAATGGCCAGGAGGAAGCGAGCGAGTCAGCCCCTTGTTGTTGAACAGTGTTGGCCAACAAAAAAAGCAAGAGTAAACGACGGTAGAAAGAACAGAAGTGTGCCTGAGCCTGAGCAGACTGAAGAAAATCCTGCTGCAGTCAACATTCAGACTGAAGAAACTGCTCTCGAGGTTGAAACTGAACCTGAGCGTGTTGAGGTTCAGACTGAAGAAACCCATGTTGAGGTTCAGACTGAAGAAACCCATGTTGAGGTACACATCGAAGAAACTGAAACTTCTATCAACATTGAGACTGAAGACACTGATCACGAGGGTGTTGCCGAGGTGTTGAGAAGACCAGTAAAGAAAACCAAGATGATTAGTGAACTTGTGTGTGTAGTAGAACCAAAAACAAGAAGTGCTAAGGCGAAGAAGGGCACACAACCTGGTAGGAAGAGGTAGAACAGAGAACAGTTTGAAAATTTGGGGCATGTAATAATATTTGGTAACTTGTCTAAAATAGCCAAATAAAATTCAAATTTAAATTCAAATTTGGGCTCAAATTTGAATTAGGGATGGGGTATTGATGTTTTAATGCTATCTAAAGTACCTCAACTGAAATATGTTTTCTTGCTGATCATTCCAAGCCCTTTTGGTAAGCTGAACTCATAGTCATGAAAAGTGTGTCTCAAATGACCTCCAAAGGTAGGGTAAACGGCCTCATATTTAAGCAAGTTTTTTTTGGCACCTTCTCTAAACCAGCCAAATAATTTTTCTACACATCTATTCTACCTATATAGTTTAAATATAAAGTCTCACTATTTATTGAATTAAATTTCTATTATTTTCTTTTCTTTTTGAAAAAACAAGGTTTAATAGAAAATTATATATAAAACAAGTTTAAAACATGAAAATGAGAAAAGTAAGTTAAGATCTTTCTTAGTCAATCCAAAATGAAATTTTGGTGAGGTTTTCACACTTTTCATTTTCAAAACCCCCACCTACTCTCGGGTGCGCACTACTCTCTCCCTTGAACTCCATACTACATTGTCCGAGGAATGGCAATTTTGTGAAGGGTTTTTCGTAAAAATGTATGTAAACCATATTTTTATTTTTTTCTCGTTACTATATGACATAATAAGACTATGTGCGCAAGTTACATTTTTTTTTGAATTAGTTATGCTCAACCCTAATCAGTCAAAACCCCTCAAAACCCCTCTCAAAACCCCGCACACTTCCGGGTCGTCGATCGTTGTGTGTGGACGGTTGAGATCAGGCGCTAGGGTTAGCTACAGTGTGCATCGATCCGCATGAGACGCGCTGATTGGTTGGATCTGTGGGGTTTGGATCAGCCTCTCTCGTTGGGGCATCAGGACCGTTCATTTGAATCCAATGGCAAGAGTTGACGCGGTGCATGGACCAAGCCTACGCAGTGCCCTTTCCATCGTTGCATGCGTGCCCGTGCCTGCCCTCCTGCCCGCCCGCAGCATGCATGCCCACCCACAGAACTGCGCCCATGCATTGCATGCATGCCCGCCCTCGACGTAGCCCTGCTCCGCCACCTCCAACGAAGCAGTAAGCTGTCGCATGCCTACCATTACAACCGATGCAGCGTCGCATCAAAGCAAGCACCCGGCCAAAAAGCCAACGCTGCATGGCGTGCCGTGGATGGCGTGCTCCTCTTTGAGGACGCGATACTGGCATGGGGTATCGATGTGGGTATCGATGCAGTTCAAACGGCGTGCTGCCCGTTACAAGATGGGCAAATGAAGGCGTCCGTGTCCATTATTGTCACGTCTCCCATCGACCGAACGTTGCCCTCTAGCCAGGCCCTAGCAAGATGGGATATGACATGAATGCACGAGCGACACACGCAGAGAACCCGGGGCAGGCGTGTCGCCTTGACCCACGACGGCACAGACGCGTGCGTGATCCCGTCCCCCTTGACCCGCGACCGGTGGCACAAAACTGTCGCAGCCTGTTTCCCACGCTCGTGTACACACTTCCATGGGGCGCCACCAAACGCCGCCCGCCCATTAATTCTACCCAGTGAAACCACTCGAAGAAATCAAAAACCACGTCGCTCTTGGGCTATTTAAGCCGGGCACTATCGTCTTCCTATCCCTCCTCATCCATACCCCATCCTCTTCCTCCTCTGCCCTCCTTCTTCCATCTTCTCCATCAAACCCGATCGAGCCCTCGAGCCACCGGGGCCCCGAGCCACCATGTAGTACAACGCCCCCACCTACCAACTCCCCCCAACCATGCCGGAAAGGCTCTACCTGAACGGAGTATACATGGAGAGTACCCTTAGGGTTTGGGCCATCACTACAAGAAATATGTCAACTTGTGACCACCACTATTGGTCACTGAAAGGTCATGGTTTTTCATTTGCGACCTTTTTGTGACCAAAAACAGAAGGTCAAAAGCTGGCGGTCATAAACTAACTATAGCGACCTTCTCTGTGACAAGGTCGTAGACGTTTACGACCAAAATATGCCTACTGTGGCATTTTGGTCACTAGCAACCTCCCCAGGCCATGTAGGCATCCAGCATGGCAAGCTGATGTGGCAGAAGATTCAGCCCGGTCCAATTCGGTTTTCTACATGGGCCGAGCCCATTAATTCACCCCATTTATATTTTTTCGCTGCTAATTTTCGTGAACTACACGGGCCAAGCCCTACAATTCGGCCTTTTTATTTTCTGGGCCAAGGCCTTTTTGTACCAGCAGTTTTAGTTTTCTTTTTTTTTATAAAATGGGTCCATTAGTCAAACAAGTCCCACTTGTCAGGTTCTGATAAATGGGTCCCAGCTATTAGGCTCAGATTCTTCATATTTCAATTTGACATCATATTTGAATTTCATAGTAAGAAAATAACCAGTATTTAAATAGGCAAGCAGAAAACACACATAATAATTCAAATAACAATAGCCAGATTCACTACAAGCTCTACAAATGACACGTAATACAAGCTCAACATATACAATGCTTTACAAGCTCTACAAATGCAAAGCTCTGCAGTACTTTACAAGCTCTCCAAGTAATGTTACAAGCTCTACAAGTGTTTTCTTCTTCAACATGGAGCTCCTTGGATAGAGATCAAATGCCGGACTCATTGGACGGCCATAGTCAGGACTGGGCTAACAGAACGACTACATGCCCTCCATGATCGCCCTGTTACATGAATCAGCTAAGAAGAATTAGAAAAACTGGAGTAAAATGGAGTAAAGGACAATTCATTATAGAATGATAAACACACAAAGCTCTATCCATAGTACCAGCAATGAATAACAAGAACAACTCCAGATTATTAGCTGATTCATTATAGAATAATATAGAACAAGCTCCCAGTTTGGAGCAAACAGTGGATAAAATCATGCAACAGCAATGGAACAATCATGCACACAGTATAATAAAATGGATAGAACAATAAAATGGATAGAACAATAACAAGAACAACTCCAGATTACACACAAAGCTCTATCCATAGTACCAGCAATGGATAAAATCATGCACACGGTATAATTCTGACTATAATATAACCAGAGAACTAAAGATTCTACATACTTTGAAATCATCAACTAATAAGTGAGAATGATCTAATTGTATGCAAACAATATTTTTTATTTATTTATATTACTAAAACAGACATCTTCCTTTATGTGAAGAAGTCTGCTTCCTTCTTTAGTTAGTAGTAATCGTTCCATGCAAATCAACCGTGTGTGTATGCTTGAGCATGGTCTGGAGATTACATGCATAGAGGAACAGTATCCTAAACAAAATAGCATCAAATAGCGGCGGGTGCTCAACCTATTTACCATACACTAGCAACACTTAAACCATAGCATGTGCATATACTTGTGTCACATTAGGGAGTTCAGAATGTACACAGTATATTCTAATAAAAAGGATTGGGAGCAGAGGGAGAGGGAGCTGGATATGGACATGCTACCTGCTGCTGCGGTGGTGCCTCTTGGTGGTCGTGCTTGGGCTCCTCCTGATGCTGCGTGAATCCAAGTGGCTCTCAAGCAAAATCTCCAGCGAAACTACAATGCAACGTATAGTAAGTAACAGCAATGTCTGCGATGTCTGCAATGAACTTTTGAGAAGCTACAGCAACCAGCCTTGTTCCACAGACCACAAAATTAGGAAATAGATTTAAAAACATGTCATTCATGTGGACCAATAATCACTGAGTTGGAGGGGAAACTGCAGTTTCTCTCAGGCTGGAACTACAACGTGCTAAAACAACCCTAAGTGGTTCCATTCATGTGGAAGAATACAGCTCAGGTGCAAAACCTGAAAACAATATGATGTGCAGAAACTAGATTTAATTTAGTATTATAGGAACTTGAATTTTGTTCACAGGTTAATCCAACCCAAGTAAAAATAGGCTAAATAGAACGGATAACTCCATCTTCTCTGTTAAGGCTGAAAAGAGATAAATCAACTTATTTGACCTTTTAAGTTCCATGATTTTTACTAGCTTCACAAACAATTGTTCTTACTAGTGGCAAATAGTACCAAACAGAAGTACTAAAATTCATCTGTTGATTGTGAGTAGTATGAAACCAACAATTTAAAAGTTTATCTGACTATCAGTTTAATAGTACCAAACACAGAATCTGTTAACTATTTTTCAGACTACAGCAATTTCAGTAAACTCGCTGAGAATATATCATGGTAGGATACAGAGCACAATCAATCCTTCAAGGGGAACCCCTACCAGGCAGCAAGTTAAGTATGCAGAGTAGCATTATAAGATCAGCAACGTGCTAAATTAGATAATCACAGTGCCTGTGTATGATAAAGACATGAGGTGGTGCCCAGCACTACATTATATCAACACTATTATACTACATTTTGAACTTGCCAGTATATACACATAATCTGACATCGAATCAATTAATCTCAAGCAAAAACAGGATAAGAAAACACCCTTCGGCTTTGAGACGAATGGACAAGGTCGACCTGGCGAAGAGGCCGAGCAGAACGAGTGGCTCGATGAAGTAGCCGATCCCGCGGTACGCCCTCCAGTCGTGCTCCAGGTCCTTCGCTCCAACGACCACATCGGTCTTGTACCCGACCTTGGTCCCTGCCCATGAACGAACCCAGCCACAATCAGCCACCAGCCCAGATCGAAGATTCCAATCCAATCGAGGGAGGGAGGGAGGGATTGCAGCAATGGCTTGGGATTGTAGAAAATAAACAGAGGGAAGAAGATGAAATTGAACCTTGATGATGCGATGATGCTGCTGCTTGTCCTTGTCCTTGTCCCGTCGGGCGGAGGAAGGGAAGCTCCGCTCGATCTGGCCGCCGTCCATGGAGGTCGAGGCCCATGGTGACCTTGCCGTGGTGGATCTGAGAGGCAGAGAGAGGAGACGAGGTGCGGTGAGGGTGGGTCATGCGGATCCAAGCAGGTCTGGGAGGAGAGGGAGGAAGGAGCGCACCATGGCAAGGCTGCGGCCCTCGGGGGTCTGGAGCATCGCCTCGCACTGCCCGACCTGGGGCCAGGGTGAGGGGAGGGAACGGTGGTGTGCGGAGGCGGTGGGGGGTCGTCGACAGTGATGGTGAGGGTAGTGGTCGCAGACACGCACCCTGGGAGATGCAGGAGCGCAGGTCGGAGACGAGGCCGCCGACGGTGGCGGCATTGTGGGCGTAGGCGTTGGAGCCCAGGTCGAACGCGTCGGGCAGGACCGAGGAGGAGGCTGGATCTAGAGGAGCGAAGCACCTCGGGCCTGGGGCAGGCCATGGACGGCGACGAGCTCCACCGGAGGTAGGTGGCGGCAGCGATCTAGAAGGGAGGAGGCGAGCTCTCACTCTCTCTCGATCTGGAAGGGATCAGGATCGGTTTGGTGGGTGGGAGCGGTGGGGGCGAGGAGATGAGGACGAGGGAGGAGGAGAGGGGATCGGGATCGATGGGGGCGTTGCGGAAGGAGGCCGGGGACGGGAAGGAGGTGGCAGCAATGGCGGCGAGGGAGGAGACAGGCGGCGGCGGGTGGGTTCTCGGGGAGAGGAGGAGAGATATCTAGATGGAGTGAGGGCTGCTAGGGTTTGGGTTGGGGGAGAGAGACCTGAGAGGTGAGTGAGAGCCGTTGGATCCGTGGGATCTGGACGGTTCAGATCGGCTACATTGGAGTGATCCGTGGGAAGAGCCCTGATTGGTTCAGAAATTTTATGATTTAAAATAGTTTTTAAGTACTAAAACTAGGAGGTTTTGTGAAGCATCTATCAAAAATATTTTCCAAAATGGCACAACTAGATTTATCACTCAATTTAGACCACATTTTATGGATGATCACAAATTTGCATGCATTTTTTATCTTTCTAGCTATTTTTAATCATTTTTGGAGTTCCCGAAATGAAGTTTTTTTTGAAGGAACTACCAAATAATTGTTGTAAAAATGGATCAAATCAATTTTATAAAATACTAGGCCGTGTTTAATGCATAGTTGACCAAATGGTTGGGTGTCAAAAGCTTTGATCCACCTCTCGTGAAAAGGACAAATTTCCGCCTGTTCAGTTGGAGGCGGGTCAAATTTGAACTGTAGCTGCCTCATAGTTTGCTCTTCATTTTTTCCAAAAATCATTTCTAGGTACATAACCATCTATTTAATCAGAGAAACATCAAAAGGTTTCCAAGATTCAACAACTAGCTAGGAACGATCAAGCCCGCCGTTTTGACCGCATTTTCAAACGGGCATAAAAAATTCAAAAAAAATCAATAAATTGGATCGCATTGTGTCATCATATGTGACCAGGTTTTCAGAAAAAATAATCAACTTGTAATACGGCAATTATTTTAAAAAAGTGTTCTCACAATTGAGCTATCATGCGATTCATGCCTTTCAAGCCAAATGATCAATCTTACGGCCACATTCATGGCATAGTTTGTTCAAATGATCTCATATTGTGCACAAGGGTGCATCATGGAATTCCAAACAATGTTGCCTAAGGGAGTTTTCATTTTCTTTGGATGAAAAAGTCATTTTCCATTTTTCGTGTGCCCCAAATGAGGTTTTTTTGTGAAGAATCTACCAAATAATTGTTGCAAAATTGGACCAAATCATTTTTATAAAATACTAGGCCATATTTAATGCACAATTGACCAAATTATTGGGTGTAAAAAGTTTTGATCCACCTCTCGTGAAAAAGACAAATTTCCGCCGATTCAACTTGAAGCGGGTCAAATTTGAACTGTAGCTACCTTGTAGTTTTCTCTTTATTTTTTTCAAAAATCATTTCTAGGTACATAAGTACCTATTTAATCAGGGAAACACCAAAAATTTCCAAGATTCAACCACTAGCTAGGAACGGTCATTCCCGCCGTTTTGACCGCATTTTGAAACGGGTATAAAAAAATCAAAAAAAAAACAAAAAATTGGGAATTCTTTGCATTGTGTCATTATATGTGGACAAGATCGCAAAAATAATAACAAACTTGTAATACGGAAATTATTTTAAAAAAGTGTTCTCAGAAATGAGTTATCATCTCTGAAGATTCATGCCTTTCAAGCCAAATGATCAATCTTACGGCCACATTCATGGAATAGTTTATTCAAATGATCTCATATTGTGCACAAGGGTGCATCATGGAATTCCAAACAATGTTGCCTAAGGGAGTTTTCATTTTCTTTGGACGAAAAAGTCATTTTCCATTTTTCGAGTGCCCCAAATGAGGTTTTTTTTGTGAAGAATCTACCAAATAATTGTTGCAAAATTGGACCAAATCATTTTTATAAAATACTAGGCCATATTTAATGCACAATTGACCAAATTATTGGGTGTAAAAAGTTTTGATCCACCTCTCATGAAAAAGACAAATATCCGCCGATTCAATTGGAAGCGGGTCAAATTTGAACTGTAGCTACCTTGTAGTTTGCTCTTTTTTTTTTCAAAAATCATTTCTAGGTACATAAGTATCTATTTAATCAGAGAAACATCAAAAAAATTCCAAGATTCAACCACTAGCTAGGAACGGTCATTCCCGCCGTTTTGACCGCATTTTGAAACGGGTATAAAAAATTCAAAAAAAATCAAAAAATTAGGAAACCTTTGCATTGTGTCATTATATGTGGACAAGATCCCAAGAAAAATAACAAACTTGTAATACGGCAATTATTTTAAGAAAGTGTTCTCAGAAATGAGCTATCATCTCTGAAGATTCATGGCTTTCAATCCAAATGATCAATCTTATGGCCACATTCGTGGCATAGTTTGTTCAGATGATCTCATATTGTGCACAAGGGTGCATATTGGAATGGCAAACAATGTTGCCTAAGGAAGTTTTCATTTTCTTTGGACGAAAAAACCTTTTTTTATTTTCTGAGTGCCCAAAAGGAGGTTTTTTTGTGAAGGCCCTCCCAAATAATTGTTGCAAAATTGGACCACATCAATTCTAAAATACTAGGACTTATTTAATGCACAATTGACAAAATGGTTGGGTGCAAAAAGGTTTGATCCACCTCTCGTGAAAAAGACAAATTTCCGCTGATTTAGTTGGAAGCGGGTCAAATTTGAACTGCAGCTGCCTCATAGTTTGCTATTTATTTTTTTCCAAAAATCATTTCTAGTTACATAAGTACCTATTTAATCATAAATACATGGTTTGGTGGCGATACGTCGAGGTTTCGGCGGTGGCTGAGGGCCCCAACTCTAGAGTGCGTAAACTCGCATGCCCGCCGCGTGGTCACCGCGTGACCGTGGCGTTGCCATGTGTTCTGGGTGGCCTAGGTATGTCTAGTGGGTTGGGCACTCCCCAGGTAGGTGCTAGGAAGAAAATCACAACATATGATTCTCACGAGGAGACCGATCGATGCTCAAACATGAATAAGCAGCCAAGTGTTTGATTTGCGGTACAGGAAATGCACATGGCTAATGGGCGTGAGTTTTGGCTGAGGATGATCAGTTACTAAGAAGACCGTCTTCAAAAAAATTCAGCTCAAAAGGAGGAGCCTAGGTGGTACTTGCTTTACAAAGTACCACACTGGACATAAATACGAATGTTGAAGCTCGGCTCAAAATAATGAATGGATTGAGCTGGCATTTGGTGGAGGATGGTTATTTGGGCATGGGAAAGCACTGTAGAAAATGGATACTATTTGGACATGCCAAAGTGGTACTTCCTTCACAAAGTGCTGCTCTGAACAGTATAGGAAAATGAATATTTTCAAATTATTTTTGAACTAGGCAAGGAATGTTTTTGACATATTTGATGAAGATATGATCCAAAACATTTATGAGATATTTTGGGAATTTTGGGAATAACAGAAATATAGGTTGCTTCACAACCTAGGGCGAAAACTGCCACATGGACATGACACATAGGCAAAACTGATGAGATGGCGCCTAGTCATCACAACCCACCACAATCTACAAGGCTATGACCATCTATATTGGTCATTAACAACTAGAAATAAGGCAGCGGACTAGCATTGTTTTCTTTGTGACCATTTCGTGTAAGGAAATTACGACCTTTCTGACCAAAATGGTCGCAATGGTTTAGGGTTTGGAGCCCCCCGAACAGCTTTTGACCAATTGGTCTGAAATGGTCATAGATCTATGACCAATTCTTCCAGGGTCACTGACAGAAGGTCACTAGTTGACATATTTCTTGTAGTGCATCTCAAGGTGGAGGGGCGCAAGGGAGTTGAGGGAGTTCTTCCTTGTGGCCGGCTTCCGCCACCTCCCCCGCGACTCTCCGAGGATGTACCATGTTGAGGAGGTCACCCACAACGGCGTTGTGGTTGGGATCCTCGCTACGTTCACTAACCCATTCGACGCTTTCTACCTCCTCGAGCGAGTGTATTGGGTTGGTTGTGAGTTCATAGCTTTCACAACCCATAACATTTTCACCGACTTCAACTCCATCTTCCCCAAAAACGGCGTTATGCACACGCTCCCGTATCCAATCAACAATGACGAGTGAAGGGCGCCCGGAGGAGCGAGGTGGCCCGGCGTTCACCTGGAGGAGGAGGAGAGAAGAACCTGAAGAAGAACCCGCGTTTGGTGCCCCCGATCTATCGTATCGTATCGTATTAGTTTTTAACTTGTAATTGTTATGCTAGTATTATTAAGTTGTATTAGTATTTTTAAGTTGTAAGGCTATCGTGGAACTATGGGTTGCAATCGTTATGCTTCTATATAATCGTTATGCTACTATATATATTGTGTGTTTCGTTCTATTATTTGTAGATTGCTATGGGTTGTTCCATTATTTGTGTATTGCTATTGGTTGCTACGGGCCCGGGTTGCTACACTCCAATCTCCACACACACCATCTTCAAAATATTGGCCAAATAATGGGTCATGACCCAACCCATAGACATGCAACTAGGAGCCCCATGCAAACCCACTATGGACATGCAACTAGGAAATGCAAACTAATTTACTTCATGCAAGCATGCAACCCATTTAGTCCATGGAACCGTAGACATGCATAAAAACAAGTAACATTTAGTTTTAGTGCATCAAAAAATGATCCATCACAAATTTAGTGCAAGAAAAAGGCCAAAGTAAAAACAAGTAACATTCTATTTGCCTAAGTTAGAGGTGGGCTGGTGCCCCTACAAGGGTGGGCTGGTCTCTATTTCGGGCATGGTTATTTTCTCAGGGCCCATTTTCTCATGGCCCAACATCTATTCGACGGCCCAGTATTGTTTTTTACTAGAAGCTGAATTGGGGTGTGTACTCTGTTAACTGAAGAACAAAAACAGAGGAAACAGAGCATGAACACTGAATAGGGCCCCTAAATATCATTACAATAATTCAAGCAAGTTTTGCATCACATGAATTCAAATTCATCTAACAAATGATCCCTGGCTAACTCAAACTACTCGGCACCCCTGAAACTAGCTCACTAACTAACTGAAACTCTAACAAATTCTAGCGATTGACGAACATCAAGTAAACTAAACCCATAGCAATGACACAACCATAAAATGCTCCAGCCATCATATTTGCTTGCTGCTTCAAATCGATCAGATGCTTTAGTTGCTTGCCGATTTTCTTCAATTCACACTTCAGTTCTGCACTGTGCATCATCGGATTGGCTCTGTCCACCAAATTGGGGGCTTGTTCCACGGCAAGCCGCCCCCAAAATTGAGCTCTTGGGTTGGGGTTGATCCCTCCAATTTCAACCTTTCAACATAGTCATCGAGCCACTCAAAATGCCCACATTTCTTCAGAACCTAAAAAACAGGGGGGCGGCGGTGCATATCCTAGATCCACCACCCAGATCCACTGCCCTAATTCGAGGAAAAAAAGAAAGAAATTGGGAGAAATTAGACAATAGGATTGGTCAAGAACACAGATTTAACCTGCCCCGGCTATGGCTTGCTCAAACATTTCACAAACTCGCGCCCACGGTTGCCATTTTCTTCCCTCACACAAGTCAAACGCTTAAGAGGCTCCATGCGCGGGCAATCGTGGCATCTTGTTAACGGCAGTGGACCATACTGCGTCCATGATTGGCGGGTGGCCGAAGTCGAGCTAGACATCACTCGCCGGCAGCGCGCTTTGTTGCCGGAGCAGATGAAGAAGAAGGTGGGTGAGGGAGTCCTGGATTAGGGGGTGTCCGGATGACCGGACTATGACCTTTGGCCGGACTCCCGGATTAGGAAGATACAAGATTGAAGACTCCGTCCCATGTCCGGATAGGGACTTTCCTTGGCGTGGAAGGCAAGCTTGGCGATACGATATGAAGACATCCTCCCGTTGTAACCGACTCTGTGTAACCCTAGCCCTCTCTGCTGTCTATATAAACCGGAGAGTTTTAGTCCGTAGGACGAACAACAATCATACCATAGCCTAGCTTCTAGGGTTTAGCCTCTCTGATCTCGTGGTAGATCAACTCTTGTAATACCCATACCATCAATATTAATCAAGCAGAAGTAGGGTTTTACCTCCAACGAGAGGGCCCGAACCTGGGTAAAAACATCATGTCCCTTGTCTCCTGTTACCATCCGCCTAGACGCATAGTTCGGGACCCCCTACCCGAGATCCACCGGTTTTGACACCGACATTGGTGCTTTCATTGAGAGTTCCTCTATGTCGTCACCAACAGGAAGGATGCCACACCCCATCTTTAAAGACGGCATGGTTGCTAAAGAAGCTTTGGCTGTCGGCCAAACTCTCACGCTAGGCAGGTTTTTGATGACCGCCTGTTCGGCCGCCGCACCGGCGATGACCTCTCAGGTCATCAAAAGCAATCTCCAGATCGGCTCGGAACTTGCCGAGCAGTTAGATCCGATGGAGATCCCTTCCCTAAACGAGCTCTTGGATCGCATCGCCGCCCTGGGAGTCGCTACAGATTACGGCCAGATTGGGCTTAAACCCGATCAGAGAGAAATCGACTCTCGCCAGTTCACCCACCACGTCGAAGTGGTGGAAGAACAACGCGGAGAATGTTCGCCCATCCTAAGGACCAGATGTGTCCGGACTCCCGACCCCTCCAAGTCGGATATCCGCGGAGGGGAGGATGTCACCCAAGCCCTGAACCTAAAGCCAGGCAGCAGGCCTGATTCATTGAGTAATGTCCAAGAAAACAAGCTTCCGGATTCGGAAATTTCTTGGCTCCTGAGTCTTAGATCGGGCGAGGTTCCAGACTTAAATGCACCCACCCAACCAACTATAAGGGATTTATCCCAAATACGGCAAGAGCCCAGAGAAACAGTACACCACTACTGGGCCAGATTCCTCCTGATTATAAACAGGATAAAGGACTGCCGTGAGAAGGATGCAATTACATTCTTCTGTAACAACTGCACGGACATCGGAATCCTCAACACCATAAGTCGTCGCGAAATTACACGATTCGCCGACTTGAAATCCATAGTACAAAAGTACTGTGCGACAGAAAGCGTTCAGAAAACCGAAACGAAGTTCTGGGACAATCTGGCCCTGAATACAATCCCAGTCCGAAACAAAAGGGCGCATTATCGCCAGGCACCTAAGCCAAACAGCAAAAAACAAAAACCCTCTATAGGGTATGGGACCGTACTGGAGGGATGGCTCAATGGACCCTGTAAAATTCACAGTTCAGGGGAAGTCGCACCAACTCACAGCCTTAGAGCATGTTGGATACTCCGGCAGGTGGCCAGGAGTGGCGAGGAGCTTCTAACTCCAGAATCTGCAGAGCAGCACCCCAGAAACGCCAATATGGTGTCAACAGTCTTCGAGACCTTCACATCGAACAATGCGAGGAAGCGAACGCTCCGCAGCCTTGCCGAAGTCTACCAGGTAGCAACAATAAATCCATGGAGTGACACGGCTATTACTTTTAATGCCAGCGACGAACGTAAATTCCGGACAGCCCGAGCACCAGCCACATTGGTCCTCAGTCCGATAGTGGACGGTTTCCGGCTTACAAAGGTACTCATGGACGGCGGCAGCGGATTGAACCTCATTTATGAGGAAACACTGCGAAAAATGGAAATAGACTGGAGCCGCATCGAGAGAAGCAACACAACCTTTAGAGGAATAATCCCCAGCCGGGAAGCATGCTGTTCAGGGAAAATCACACTGGACGTAGTGTTCGGCACGCCGGATAATTACAGATCCGAGGAGGTCACATTTCAAGTGGCCCCGTTCAGCAGTGGATACCACGCTCTGTTAGGGCGAGAAGCATTCACAATTTTTCAAGCTATACCCCATTACGGGTACATGAAGCTCAAAATGCCCGAACCCAACAGAATCATCACTCTTGCTAGTGATCCAAACACAGCGCTCCACGCCGAATACAAGACAGCCGTACTGGCCCTCGAGGCACTATCTAAAGCCCTAGCGGCTGAGGAACTAACTGTGTTGTGGTCCACGGTGGACAGGGACGACGTGATACTCGACAAAAGATCCATGTCCACCTCCTTCAAGCCGGCAGACGAAATAGTCAAGTTCCAAGTCCATCCAACGGACACCACAAAAACGGCCTCCATCGGGGCACAACTAAAACCCGATGTCTACTCCGCACTCAGAGAATTCCTACGAGAAAATTGGGACATTTTTGCCTGGCACCCTTCAGACATGCCGGGAATCCCACGCAGGCTGGCCGAGCACAGCCTGAACATCCTCAAAGGATTCAAGCCCGTTAAGCAGACTCTTTGGCGTTTCTTCGAACCCAAGAGACAAGCCATGGGAGAGGAGCTAGCAAAACTACTGGAAGACGGATTCATCAAAGATATAAAACATCCGGACTGGCTAGCAAACCTGGTGATGGTACCAAAGAAGGACAAATCCTGGCGCCTATGTGTCGATTTCAAAGACCTAAATAAAGCCTGCCCGGAGGATCCCTTCCCTCTCCCCCGTATTGATCAAATCATCGACGCCACTGCAGGACACGATTCATTGTGTTTCCTCGACGCATACTCTGGCTACCACCAAACCAAGATGGCAGAGTCAGACCAAGCCGCAACGGCATTCATCACCCCGTACGGCCCATTCTGCTTCAACACGATGTCCTTCGGGCTCAAAAACACCAGCGCAACATATCAGCGCATGATTCAGACATGTCTGGCCAACCAGATCGGCAAAACAGATGAAGCATACGTAGATGACGTGGTCATCAAATCCAAACATGTCAAAACTTTAGTAGACGACTTGAGGCTCACGTTCAACAATCTCCGAGCATATGACATTAAGCTCAACCTAGAAAAATGTGTTTTCGGCGTGCCAGCCGGAAAGCTCTTGGGCTTCATTGTATCCGGTAGAGGAATTGAGGCAAACCCAGCCAAGATCCGAGCTCTGTCGCAATTGGATATCCCAAAATACCTCAAGCAAATACAAAAATTGACCGGATGCGTGGCGGCTCTAAGTCGCTTTATCTCCCGCTTAGGAGAAAAGGCCTTACCCCTTTATCACCTCCTGCGGTGCACCGAACACTTCGAGTGGACGGATGCCGCCACGGCCGGACTCGAAGAAATCAAAGCCATACTGGCAACAAATCCGGTCCTGGCCGCGCCCAACACCGGCGAACCTATGCTATTATACATCGCGGCAACCCATCAAGTTGTAAGTGCGGTGCTCGTCGTTGATCGAGCAACGGACGGACACAAGTTTCCTCTCCAAAAACCGGTTTACTACGTATCCACTGTCTTAACCCCATGCAAGTCCCGGTACCCGCATTATCAAAAGATAGCATACGCGGTGTTCATGGCATCCCGGAAGCGGTGACACTATTTCCAAGAGTGCTCAATAACAGTGGCATCCAAAGTACCTCTTAATGATATTATAAACAACTGCGACGCAACGGGCCGGATTGCCAAATGGGCCATTGAGCTCCTTCCGTTTGATATAATTTACAAGCCATGACGAGCTATCAAATGCAGGTTTTGGCTGACTTCATCGCCGAATGGACAGAAGCCGAGCTCCCTAAAGAGTACGGCGCATATTCCAACTGGATCATGCACTTCGACGGCTCCAAAATGCTGGCTGGCCTGGGGGCTGGCGTTGTTCTGATGTCCCCTGCAGGAGATACAGTCCAATACGCATTCCAGATAATGTACATGGACTCCAACAACGCAGCCGAATACGAGGCCCTTCTACATGGTCTCCGGATGGCAGTATCCATGGGCATTCAGCGCGTAGAGGTCCGTGGGGATTCAAACCTCGCGGTATCCCAAATAAATGGAGACTTTGACGCCAAAGATCCAAAAATGGCAGCTTATCGCAACGCCGTCTTAAAGATGTCAGCCCGGTTTGAGGGGCTCGAATTTCAGCATATAGCCCGGGAGAACAACCAGGCTGCAGACGTGTTGGCACGCATTGGTGCAAAGCGCGATGTCGTACCTCCCAACATCTTCCTAGAGAGGCTTTTCAAGCCATCCGTAAATGGGAGGGAGAGTCCGGAAACAACAGCTCGGACACAGCCACACTACCCCTCACTGAACATTCTGACGCAGTTGGTGGCTCTGCCAACGAAACAACACCGTCAGCCCACACAATAATGGCAGTCATTGCCCCGTGGACAGAACCATTCCTAGCCTACCAAACTAGGCAGGAACTTCCCGAGGACCAAAACGAGGCCCACTGCATAGTGCGGCGATCTAAAGCCTACAAAGTCCACGAGGGAGAGCTTTATAAGAAGAGCACAACCGGACTCCTACAAAGGTGTATCTCCGAAGAAGGGCGAAATCTTCTGCCTGAAATTCATGCCGGACTAGGCGGGCACCACGCCGCAGCTCGGGCCCTTGTAAACAAAGCCTTCCATACCGGATTTTATTGGCCGACGGCCCGGGCAGACGCTCAGGACTTAGTGCAGCAATGCGTCGGTTGCCAATTATTCACTAATCAAAGCCACATGCCACCTACCGGCCTACAAACCATACCCATCACCTGGCCTTTTGCGATCTGGGGGCTTGACATGGTTGGACCCTTTAAAGGAGGAACCCACAAGAAAAAATATTTACTGGTCATGGTGGACAAATTCACCAAATGGATAGAGGCCAAGCCCGTAAAGACGGCCGAATCCGGACCGGTGATAGACTTCATATCCGGGGTTGTACACCATTACAGCGTCCCTCACAGCATCATAACTGACAACGGCACAAACTTTACAGCCGACGAAGTTAAACTCTGGTGCAAAAACATGGGCATCAAGCTCGACTACGCTTCAGTCTATCACCCACAAACTAACGGTCAAGTCGAATGAGCCAACGATCTTATTATGAGCGGCATCAAACCCAGACTAGTGCGATCCCTCAAGGAATCAAACAAGCACTGGGTAGAGGAGCTTGACTCCGTACTCTGGGGGCTGGGGACCACGCCGAATCGCATAACCGGATTTACACCATTTTTTATGGTATACGGCGCCGATGCAGTTCTGCCCTGCGACATAATACATGACTCACCTCGAGTGCGCATGTACGAAGAAAAAGAAGCCGAGCTCGATCGGCAGGACAACTTAGACGCGTTGGAGGAGGAGCGCGACGTGGCAAAAGATCGTTCCGCATTCTATCAACAACAGGCCCGAAGATATCAAAGCAGAGAAGTACGGGCCAAAACTTACAACATTGGCGAACTACTTCTACGCCTGCTGGACAAGAAAAAGGACAAACTAAAGCCCAAATGGGAGGGTCCCTTCATAATCGACCAAGTACTGACTGGCGGAGCGTACCGTCTGCGAAACGCATCGGACAACCGACTCGAGCCGAACCCATGGAGGCATCAAAGACAACTTTATTGAACTTTCTCCAAAAAGAAATGGAATGAGTCAGTATTGCATATTTCTTACTCACCACACCCTCCAAGAGAGTCTCGTTCCAATTCTAGGCCATGAGATGCAAAAAGACCAGGGACAGTAAGTTTCTGCCCGCGAGCTCAGACTCATCCTCATGAAAGGTAAAATCAAAAAAATGTCAACATAATTGTAAAAATCTGACTTTGTTTTTACGAATTGACATTGACGAATTCTGAAAATGCGTGCGAATTTTCTTGAAGAAAAAACATGTCAATATGCTTTCGTAGAAAAAACAAAATTGATGCTCCATGTGTTGTTTTTTTAATGAAAATTTGCACGCATGTTGATATTTCGTCAATGTTTGTTCCAAAGAAATTCAGTTTTTTTCTATTACTATTGTTTTTTATTTTACTGTTCACAAGGGTACATATGAGCTCACGAGTAAACTATATAGCCTTCATTCTCAACAGGACATATCTGAATGGTCATGACTTCTGTTTTGCTTTTCCCTTGACATTCCTTTTGTTCATGGATCTTTTAGCTGTAAGGTACATTGATTTGAAGTGTGCGAAACATATTGTTTTAATCATACAAACAAATGCAACATACATTTTTATGGAAATGAGTGAATAGCTTGGAAATGTCACATATTCTTTATGAATAGTACAAACATTTTCTAAAACTAGAGCAAACTTTTTATACATAGCATGAACATTTGCTAAATGTGGCATGAATACTTTTAAAATATTAAATAAATTATTTTTCACAATAATGTATGTGGCTTCAGTTTAGCCATCACTAGTGTATTTGGCTTCAGTTTAGTGCATAATTATATTTAGCCATCACTCTGTTTTCACTAGCGACCGTCAAGCCTTGAGTTAGTTGCACCACTCTCTCCATGTCCTACACATGATTCATCACTTGCACTTGTCAATGTATAATAGAGACAATGTGAATGTACTTTTCGTTAATGCTTAGGAAAGTAGCTAATGCCTAAATGCATAAGAAACAAAACATGCCGGATTGGCACTAAATCTAACAATAGGAATTAGTTACCATCGCATGTTGGAAATCACCCATCATAGGCACCAAGAAATGTTTACTTTCATCCTCTGAATTTTTGTTGTTGTATTCATCCCGCAGTGTGCATCTTCCACAAGACGGAGACATCATCTTAGCATGGCCACCTGCAGTAATAAATAGTGGAATTTGAAAAAATGAAGAGTTTTCATATACGACCTGATGGATCAAGAGAGGGACAGAGCAAAGCCGCACACCAACCAATCGACGGAGGATTACTACCAAAGATCACAGTGAAATGGAGGGTGAGGAACTCCAAGATAAAACTATGGCCGAGATCACACTCAAAAATAAGACATGGAACCCTCTCCTCGTTTGAAAATATAACCGTATGAATAACTGTATTTATAAACTCATTAAGAATAATGATTAATGTAAAACTTAAGCTTCCTGTCACCTTAATTATTTGCCTCTCCCGCCTGGCTTCTCGTCGAATACAAACGAAATAATAAATATGGCAGAGAAAAAGTTCCAGAACCTAAAGTCTCATGACTGCCATGTGATTATGACGCAACTGCTTTCGGTTGCATTGAGGGGGCTTCTACCGGAAAAAGTTCGATTAGCCATTGTGAAGCTATGTGCATTCCTCAATGCAATCTCTTCTTTGGACATATGGGAACTTGACTATGGACATGATTTTCAGGTCCCTTTGTTTCAGTGCAAATGGGTCAATCTGTCAAGAGGCGGGATACAGGTAGACCCATAGTACGGAATGACAATAGTGGATCTGAACAATCTTGGGTACACAGACTAAACATTCATCCTAACCAATGATGTGGCGTAGGTTTTCTATGTGAAGGACATGTCTACCAAACCGAGAAAAAGAAAGGATAAGGAAGCGAATACAGCATACGATGAGCCAAAGCGCCACATAGTTTTTTCAGGAAAAAGAGAAATCGTGGGAGTGGAGGGCAAGACAGACATGTCTGAAGATTATGAAAAGTTTTATGAAATTCCTCCCTTCAAAGTCAAGGCTGACCCAAGCACCCTGTTAAACGATGAAGATTATCCATGGTTACAGCGCAATAAGCAAAGGACACAAGCGAAGAAAAAGTGAAGACTTTCTCTCCACAACTATTATGATGATGCCTTTGATCTAAAATATCACTGCAGTTACATGTGAAGAAATGAAATGCCTTTTGTAACAGATGAGTTTTCATATGAAACCCTGATACTTCGAAAGAGATTGTCCATTTTGTACACAAAGTGCATCCAGTTTTTGCCATAACCCTCTCGACTTTTTATAACATGCTATGTGGGTGAAATGATGATATCATGCCAACTTTCAACCTTTTCAGATTTCATTTGTAGTGCTTTTCAATTTCAGGGTCATTCAGCTTACACTACTAGGGTTAGCACTTGAAATATGTGTAGTTGTAGAAGTAGCACTGTTATGGGCAGCGCTACAGGTAAGTATTGTTAGCAATAGCGCTTCCAGGACCAGCGCAACTGATAACTATCTGCAGAGCTTGTTCACATGAAGCATTGCTGCTAAGCCAGCGCTACTGCTAGGTGCTTTCCAGCGCTACTGCTAATGTTCCTCCTTTCATAGATTTGCACCCCCTCTACATATTTGTGATGTATTTATACAGGATCTATATGATAGTTTCATCAGATCATACTAAACGTACACTATTCTCATCATATCATAGACATACAGTAGTCTCGTCATACCATCATCATCATCATCATTCAACACAAATACCATCACATCTCGAAAATAGCGATACACAAGTGCAATCATGTCATGTCTCGAAAAAGTGCAACTGCATGGTCATGTCACACACACAAGTTTCATCATCTCTATCTAAACCATGACGTAGAAGAGAAGAGCAATCAGCATGAGCAAGAGCGCGACTATGTAGTACCGGCGGTCTCGCCCCTGCTCATTCTGGAGTGTCCACCTCAAGTAACTACTTTCCGCTTCGGCTCTGCTGTCGAACCCTCTGTGGCTAGCACGCGGATACCTGTGCACCTGGGCCTGAGCAGCTGGCCAGTGGTCGTAGACTCCTGGAACCCTCCCAACGTACACAGCGTAGTAGTCCTTCGCCATCTCTGATCTATGTACCTGCATCGTGAGTTGATGAATTGAACGATAATATGCAACATAATGTACTTAAGAAAACAAGGAGGCATAATTAGCAAAATACAAGCAACCAATAGTAAACATAAATGGCGAAGTTCCTCATACCCAAACTAATTAACTAGAGCGATCTACGTTGGTTCAGGACCACGGTTTAGTTACATCACATAGTTTCGCCGTGCATGAATTCAAAGTTTTGCCATAGAAAGACAGTAGTGACACATTTTCATCAAAAATCAGTCCTCCATGTCAGCGGTCCAATCTTCATAGTCAGGGAGGAAGCACCCGAGCTTCTTGAAAGGCTTCAGGTCCAGACGTTGAGCGAGTAGCAGTGCTCCCACATCTTCCCGCGAGATTTGCCCATCATAGAACATCCTTGTTGGTATGACGACCTGCTTCATGATCACTTGGGCAAGTTCACATTGTACGTGATAAAATTCAGCTCTAATTCGATGATTCGATGTCTTTCCTATGCTTGTGGCCCAGCTGACAATCTCGGAATCATTGGTAGTAGCTGACATGCGAAGGCGTTGATTATCCCTTCTGTACTCAAGCAGGTGATGCATGAGGTAGAATCCATCAGCCATACTGGTGTGCAGTTGCTGGATGCAGAAGAAGTTGGTCTTATGACCGAAAGCCAGCCCGCGACCCCTGTACTTTTTCACCTTGATATATCCACTAGACAGCCTGAAGGTTAACAGGGCACTATCGAGAACACTCTTTATGTGCTTGTAATCCTTTTTCCTGAGGTTCTTCGATGAGCCCAAGTACATAGCATGGGAGTATTCCGCGTACAGAACGATGAGGACGCCCCCCTGCTGCGCAAATTAAGTACACCTGAAATTAGCCTCCATGCTTGCAAAGGAATGATTAACACATACGAAAGGATATGTGCGGATGACTTACGTGGGATGATAAGGCACGAGAATCGCTTCCTTGTCCTTATTAGCGATCATGAAGTCACCGAGGTACTTGATCGCATAGTCATGGTGCGCTTTGCAAACTGCCAAGAAGCTCTCGTGCGTATAGAACGGGTCCATGATGTAGATATATTGTATCTTCTCAATCCTGATGAAGTAGTTGAGATACAACACATAAATGCGGATGAACTGGAAATCCATCTTGGTCATGTGGAACATGTCGTAGATGTAATCAAATCGCAGGATGAACTTATTCGCGGGCCATCTCTCGACGTACAACTTCCCACCCGTCACCTGAGCCGCGTAATAGACTGAATGCTATTTGTGCCATTGTTCATCTGCAGCTTGAACATAATTAGGACTGGGCAAGAAAAAAATGGAAGGCTTGGAGGTGGAGCAATAATACATCATTTCCTTCTCATGTGGTAGCGCGCCTCACATGTTTTTCGATAACATGACATACATGGATAGGGTGCTGAAGGAGAACAAAAGGTACAACACATGTGGGCGAATGAGCAATTTAGTGAGCCTTTACAGTTAGCCATTCAAGCAATCATAAAATAATTTCTTCCAACAACATTAAATGAACTTCTCGATGCAACTTTTTTTGAACATAACTTCTCTATGCAACTTGGTATAGATGAAATTCGGGCCAATAGCTCCTGTGCGACGTTTTTGAGGTGAATTGGCAAGAGTGCGACGTTGTTCGAGCGAATGGCTGTGGTGCGACACATTTGAGCAGGTAAATAGCCCATGCATGACATGGCTGTTAAATGTGGTTAAATTCGTCGTCAGCCAAGCCCGCCTGTTTATGTTAGGACATGTGGGTCCAACTTAATTGTTCCTCAAAACAGCTGACCTTGCCCTGCCGCCCGACCGTGCTGGGCCCGCCACTCTGCCCCCCTTCTTCTCCGGTGGCGGCGGATCTTGCGTTCTCAGTGGCGGCGGAGGAGCCCTCATCCTCAACAGCGGCGGAGCCTTCGTCCTCAGAAAATGGTGAGTGAATTCAAACCCTAGTCGCCTTCCCGTTCCTCTCTCGGGCCCATAGATCTCAGCTCGTTTCCTCTGTTTTTGCTTGCGGAATCGATAGGTTGTGAGGGGAGCTCGTGGGCATACTGAGATGGAGCCGCCAGATTCAACTTCGAATAGGTAATGCGCCTCTCTCCGATCCAATTTTGCATGCAATTAGGGGGTGGCCTCGTCTGCTCTTTCTCACGGGCTCACATTGTCCGCCACTGACAGAGGGGATGCTGCCGCTCGGACCTTTGAATTGACAGTCAATTTCTTTCCATCAAAGGAAAAATTAGTTGATGGTAGCATACAGAACATTGAGAGAGACACAATTGTTAAATGGGATGTTGAGTTTACAGAGATTGATCCACAAGTTCTACAGAACATGGAAGAGACGGAAGTGGAGAAATGGGTAGAAAAAATTGGGGAGAATATTGTTTGGGGTCCAGAGCAAGAAGTATTACTGTTGCGGTTTGATGATTGGAAAGGAGAGTATGTTAGAATAGAAGACGGTGAACAGATTGTTGAAGAAATCGATTGGCAAAATGGTTGGACAAGCAAACGGGCTAATTTTTTTGCTGAGCTCGTTGATCTGAACATTTTTTCGAAGGTTGGATATGTGCCATCATAATTGGCTGTGCAGATGGTAGACGATGATTGGGCTACACAGAGACCATTGATTCCCATGTGTAATGAACTTACAGTAATAGCCGAAGAGGGACAGGTGACTGGAACTGAAACTGAAACTACAACAACTATTGATTGGAATGTAGTTGAATTAGATGAGCCTACTGATATGGTCATTGCACCAATGCCTGACATTGAGATGGCCAAACTTTTTGGCATTCCAGTCGGTGACAGAGATAAGCAGGAGTGGGGCGAATCTAGTTTGCCTGCTAATGCTGATGAAGAAGTAGATGGACAGTTGATGGAACAAGCTGCAGATGAAGTAGATGATGCACATGATGATGAGCTGGTTCATGTGTATGACAAAGAAAACCCTGTCATTGAAGTAGGCAAGTTGTTCCCAAGCATGAAGGAGTTTAGGATGTGTTTCAAGACTTATGCAGTGAAACATGAGTTTGATGCCAAGACTGTTTGGACTGATAGAAAGAAGTTTTATGCGAGGTGCAGATGATTTGATGGTAGTGTGAAGCCTTGCAAGTGGTACATATCTGCTAGACTGCAACCTGATGGAAGTACTGTCAGGGTTACCCAAATCCCCAATCAACATATTTGTATTACAAGTTAACAGACAGTATCAACCATGACATCAGAACTTTGGGTTGCAGAAAAGATCACCCCAATTTTAGCCAAAACACCAAACACTACTGCCAAGAAACTCAAAGTAGACTTGGAAAAGATGTACCCCATTAAACTGAAATATACCACAGTGTGGAAGGCAAAATAAAGGGCAATGAAAAATTTATATGGTGATTGGGCAAATACATTTAGGATGCTTTACCACTTCAAAGGAGAGGCGGAAAAGAGGTCACCTGGCAGTGTTGTGGAGATAGATACAGAGGTATCACCCTCAGGTGAAGTCAAGTTCTCCAAGTTTTTTATGGCTTTGAAGCCTTGCATCGATGGGTTCAAAGCAGGGTGTCGTCCATATTTGAGCATAGACTCATCATTTTTGACAGGCAAGTGGAATGGTCAGTTGGTAGCATGCAATGCTCTAGATGGACACAACTGGATGTTTCCTATTGTTGTTGGCTTGTTTCAGTCAGAAACAGAGGCTTCATGGACATGCTTCATGATCCAGTTGAAAAGATGCCTAGGGCCAGTGTCACCTTTGGCTATACACACAGATGCATGTAAGGGGCTTGAAAATTCAGTGAAAAATGTTTTCCCACATGCTAAGCAGAGGGAGTGCTTCGGTCATTTGTGGATGAATTTGATCAAAAAATTTAGAGGATAAGAATTTGGGCGCATGTGTCCAGCAGCAAGATCTTACACTAGACAGACACACAAATATCATCTTGATAAGATCATGGCAGCATGTGATGTGTTTGGTCCATGGCTGAACACCTACCATTCTTTGTTATGGTATAGGTCAGCATTCAACACTGCCATCAAGTGTGACCACATCAACAACAATTTGGCAGAGAGTTTCAACAACAAGGTGAAGGAGTTAAAAGATTTGCCTGTGCATGACATGGTTGACCAAATCAGGATCATGCTCATGCGGTTGTGGGAATTGAGAAGAAGGATAGGTGATTGTCTGCAAGGTGATAAGCTTCCAGCAGTGGTACAACAGGTGGTCAATAAGAGCAGAAATCTTTCACATTTGTTTGTTGAAAAATCTTCACCTTGGGGTGCTGAAGTTAGAGATAACAAAACTGGAAGGAGACATGTTGTTAACACTAAATTGCATGATTGCACATGCCTCGAGTGGCAACACACTGGTAAACCATGTGAGCATGCCATTCTTTTTTTAACATCCCAACCGAAGATAAACATGCACCCATATTTGCATGAATATTATTCGGTAGCAAGATTCAAAGCTGCATATGCTACTCCAATTCCACCACTTACAGATCAGTCTCAGTGGCCTGAAGTGGACATTGAATTTTCCATGTGTCCTCCCTGACGGAAAGAAAGGCTAGCAGGCCTAAACATCATAGATTCAAGGCATGGTTTGAGAAAGGTGGGAGTAGTAAGAAGGGAAAGAAAGATGGAAAGCCAAAAAGGGCACAGAAAGTTAACAAAAACAGATACAAGTTATGCCAGGAACTTGGGCACAGAGTGGGATCTGTCAAATGCCGTTACACTCCTGATAAGCCAAAGTATGTTCTTGTTTATTTGTCTGTGTTTTGATTTGGTGCTTTTTTCCAGTTACTATATCTATAACATTTTCCCAATGGCCAGGAGGAAGCGAGCGAGTCAGCCCCTTGTTGTTGAACAGTGTTGGCCAACAAAAAAAGCAAGAGTAAATGGCAGTACAAAGAACAGAAGTGTGCCTGAGCCTGAGCAGACTGAAGAAAATCCTGCTGCAGTTAACATTCAGACTGAAGAAACTGCTCTCGAGGTTGAAACTGAACCTGAGCGTGTTGAGGTTCAGACTGAAGAAACCCATGTTGAGGTTCAGACTGAAGAAACCCATGTTGAGGTACACATCGAAGAAACTGAAACTTCTATCAACATTGAGACTGAAGACACTGATCACGAGGGTGTTGCCGAGGTGTTGAAAAGACTAGTGAAGAAAACCAAGATGATCAGTGAACTTGTGTGTGTAGTAGAACCAAAAACAAGAAGTGCTAAGGCGAAGAAGGGCACACAACGTGGTAGGAAGAGGTAGAGCAGAGAACAGTTTGAAAATTTGGGGCATGTAATAATATTTGGTAACTTGTCTAAAATAGCCAAATAAAATTCAAATTTAGGCTCAAATTTGAATTAGGGATGGGGTATTGATGTTTTAATGCTATCTAAAGTACCTCAACTGAAATATGTTTTCTTGCTGATCATTCCGAGCCCTTTTGGTAAGTTGAACTCATAGTCATGAAAAGTGTGTCTCAAATGACCTCCAAAGGTAGGGTAAACGGCCTCATATTTAAGCAAAAAAATTTGGCACCTTCTCTAAACCAGCCAAATATTTTTTCTACACATCTATTCTACCTATATAGTGTAAATATAAAGTCTCGCTATTTATTGAATTAAATTTCTATTATTTTCTTTTCTTTTTGAAAAAACAAGGTTTAATAGAAAATTATATATAAAACAAGTTTAAAACATGAAAATGAGAAAAGTAAGTTAAGATCTTTCTTAGTCAATCCAAAATGAAATTTTGGTGAGGTTTTCACACTTTTCATTTTCAAAACCCCCACCTACTCTCGGGTGTGCACTACTCTCTCCCTTGAACTCCATACTACATTGTCCGAGGAATGGCAATTTTGTGAAGGGTTTTTCGTAAAAATGTATGTAAACCATATTTATATTATTTTTCTCATTACTATACGACATAATAAGACTATGTGCGCAAGTTACATATTTTTTTTTTTGAATTAGTTATGCTCAACCCTAATCAGTCAAAACCCCTCAAAACCCCTCTCAAAACCCCTCAAAACCCCACACACTTCCGGGTCGTCGATCGTTGTGTGTGGACGGTTGAGATCAGGCGCTAGGGTTAGCTACAGTGTGCATCGATCCGCATGAGACGCGCTGATTGGTTGGATCGGTGGGGTTTGGATCAGCCTCTCTCGTTGGGGCATCAGGACCGTTCATTTGAATCCAATGCCAAGAGTTGACGCGGTGCATGGACCAAGCCTACGCAGTGCCCTTTCCATCATTGCATGCGTGCCCGTGCCTGCCCGCCTGCCCGCCCGCAGCATGCATGCCCACCCACAGAACTGCGCCCATGCATTGCATGCATGCCCGCCCTCGACGTAGCCCTGCTCCGCCACCTCCAACAAAGCAGTAAGCTGTCGCATGCCTACCATTACAACCGATGCAGCGTCATATCAAAGCAAGCACCCGGCTAACGCTGCATGGCGTGCCGTGCATGGCGTGCTCCTCTTTGAGGACGTGATACTGGCATGGGGTATCGATGTGGGTATCGATGCAGTTCAAACGGCGTGTTGCCCGTTACAAGATGGGCAAATGAAGGCGTCCGTGTCCATTATTGTCACGTCTCCCATGGACCGAACGTTGCCCTCTAGCCAGGCCCTAGCAAGATGGGATATGACATGAATGCATGGGTGACACACGCAGAGAACCCGGGGCAGGCGTGTTGCCTTGACCCACGACGGCACAGACGCATGCGTGATCCCGTCCCCCTTGACCCACGACCGGTGGCACAGAACCATCGCAGCCTGTTTCCCACGCTCGTGTACACGCTTCCATGGGGCGCCACCAAACGCCGCCCGCCCATTAATTCTACCCAGTGAAACCACTCGAAGAAATTAAAAACCACGTCGCTCTTGGGCTATTTAAGCCGGGCACTATCGTCTTCCTCTCCCTCCTCATCCATACCCCATCCTCTTCCTCCTCTGCCCTCCTTCTTCCTTCTTCTCCATCAAACCCGATCGAGCCCTCGAGCCACCGGGGCCCCGAGCCACCATGTAGTACAACGCCCCCACCTACCAACTCCCCCCAACCATGCCGGAAAGGCTCTACCTGAACGGAGTATACGTGGAGAGTACCCTTAGGGTTTGGGCCATCACTACAAGAAATATGTCAACTTGTGACCACCACTATTGGTCACTGAAAGGTCATGGTTTTTCATTTGCGACCTTTTTGTGACCAAAAACAGAAGGTCAAAAGCTGGCAGTCGTAAACTGACTATAGCGACCTTCTCTGTGAGAAGGTCGTAGATGTTTACGACCAAAATATGCCTACTGTGGCGTTTTGGTCACTAGCAACCTCCCCAGGCCATGTAGGCATCCAGCGTGGCAAGCTGATGTGGCACAAGATTCAGCCCGGTCCAATTCGGTTTTCTACATGGGCCGAGCCCATTAATTCAGCCCATTTATATTTTTGTCGCTGCTAATTTTGGTGAACTACATGGGCCAAGCCCTACAATTCGGCCTTTTTATTTTCTGGGCCAAGGCCTTTTTGTACCAGTAGTTTTAGTTTTCTTTTTTTATATAAAATGGGTCCATTAGTCAAACAAGTCCCACTTGTCAGGTTCTGATAAATGGGTCCCAGCTATTAGGCTCAGATTCTTCATATTTCAATTTGACATCATATTTGAATTTCATAGTAAGAAAATAACCAGTATTTAAATAGGCAAGCAGAAAACACACATAATAATTCAAATAACAATAGCCAGATTCACTACAAGCTCTACAAATGACACGTAATACAAGCTCAACATATACAATGCTTTACAAGCTCTACAAATGCAAAGCTTTGCAGTAGTTTACAAGCTCTCCAAGTAATGTTACAAGCTCTACAAGTGTTTTCTTCTTCAACATGGAGCTCCTTGGATAGAGATCAAATGCCGGACTCACTGGACGGCCATAGTCAGGACTGGGCTAACAGAACGACTGCATGCCCTCCATGATCGCCCTGTTACATGAATCAGCTAAGAAGAATTAGAAAAACTGGAGTAAAATGGAGTAAAGGACAATTCATTATAGAATGATAAACACACAAAGCTCTATCCATAGTACCAGCAATGAATAACAAGAACAACTCCAGATTATTAGCTGATTCATTATAGAATAATATAGAACAAGCTCCCAGTTTGGAGCAAACAGTGGATAAAATCATGCAACAGCAATGGAACAATCATGCACACAGTATAATAAAATGGATAGAACAATAAAATGGATAGAACAATAACAAGAACAACTCCAGATTACACACAAAGCTCTATCCATAGTACCAGCAATGGATAAAATCATGCATACGCTATAATTCTGACTATAATATAACCAGAGAACTAAAGATTCTACGTACTTTGAACTCATCAACTAATAAGTGAGAATGATCTAATTGTATGCAAACAATCTTTTCTATTTGTTTATATTACTAAAACAGACATCTTCCTTTATGTGAAGAAGTCTGCTTCCTTCTTTAGTTAGTAGTAATCGTTCCATGCAAATCAACCGTGTGTGTATGCTTGAGCATGGTCTGGAGATTACATAAATAGAGGAACAGTATCCTAAACAAAATAGCATCAAATAGCGGCGGGTGCTCAACCTATTTACCATACACTAGCAACACTTAAACCATAGCATGTGCATATACTTGTGTCACATTAGGGAGTTCAGAATGTACACAGTATATTCTAATAAAAAGGATTGGGAGCAGAGGGAGAGGGAGGTGGATAAGGACATGCTACCTCCTGCTGCGGTGGTGCCTCTTGGTGGTCATGCTTGAGCTCCTCCTAATGCTGCGTGAATCCAAGTGGCTCTCAAGCAAAATCTCCAGCGAAACTACAATGCAACGTATAGTAAGTAACAGCAATGTCTGCGATGTCTGCAATGAACTTTTGAGCAGCTACAGCAACTAGCCTTGTTCCACAGACCACAAAATTAGGAAATAGATTTAAAAACATGTCATTCATGTGGACCAATAATCACTGAGTTGGAGGGGAAACTGCAGTTTCTCTCAGGCTGGAACTACAACGTGCTAAAACAACCCTAAGTGGTTCCATTCATGTGGAAGAATACAGCTCAGGTGCTAAACCTGAAAACAATATGATGTGCAGAAACTAGATTTAATTTAGTATTATAGGAACTTGAATTTTGTTCACAGGTTAATCCAACCCAAGTAAAAATAGGCTAAATAGAACGGATAACTCCATCTTCTCTATTAAGGCTGAAAAGAGATAAATCAACTTATTTGACCTTTTAAGTTCCATGATTTTTACTAGCTTCACAAACAATTGTTCTTACTAGTGGCAAATAGTACCAAACAGAAGTACTGAAATTCATCTGTTGATTGTGAGTAGTATGAAACCAACAATTTAAAAGTTTATCTGACTATCAGTTTAATAGTACCAAACAGAGAATATGTTAACTATTTTTCAGACTACAGCAATTTCAGTAAACTCGCTGAGAATATATCATGGTAGGATACAGAGCACAATCAATCCTTCAAGGGGAACCCCTACCAGGCAGCAAGTTAAGTATGCAGAGTAGCATTATAAGATCAGCAACGTGCTAAATTAGATAATCACAGTGCCTGTGTATGATAAACACATGAGGTGGTGCCTAGCACTACATTATATCAACACTATTATACTACATTTTGAACTTGCCAGTATATACACATAATCTGACATCGAATCAATTAATCTCAAGCAGAAACAGGATAAGAAAACACCCTTCAGCTTTGAGATGAATGGACAAGGTCGACCTGGCGAAGAGGCCGAGCAGAACGATCGGCTCGATGAAGTAGCCGATCCCGCGGTACGCCCTCCAGTCGTGCTCAAGGTCCTTCGCTCCAACGACCACATCGGTCTAGTACCCGACCTTGGTCCCTGCCCATGAATGAACCCAGCCACAATCAGCCACCAGCCTAGATCGAAGATTCCAATCCAATCGAGGGAGGGAGGGAGGGATTGCAGCAATGGCTTGGGATTGTAGAAAATAAACAGAGTTAAGAAGATGAAATTGAACCTTGATGATGCGATGATGCTGCTGCTTGTCCTTGTCCTTGTCCCGTCGGGAAGAGGAAGGGAAGCTCCGCTCGATCTGGCTGCCGTCCATGGAGGTCGAGGCCCATGGTGACCTTGCCGTGGTGGATCTGAGAGGCAGAGAGAGGAGACGAGGTGCGGTGAGGGTGGGTCATGCGGATCCAAGCAGGTCTAGGAGGAGAGGGAGGAAGGAGCGCACCATGGCAAGGCTGCGGCCCTCGGGGGTCTGGAGCATCGCCTCGCACTACCCGACCTGGGGCCAGGGTGAGGGGAGGGAACGGTGGTGTGCGGAGGCGGTGGGGGGTCGTCGACAGTGATGGTGAGGGTAGTGGTCGCAGACACGCACCCTGGGAGATGCAGGAGCGCGGGTTGGAGATGAGGCCGCCGACGGTGGCGGCATTGTGGGCGTAGGCATTGGAGCCCAGGTCGAACGCGTCGGGCAGGACCGAGGAGGAGGCTGGATCTAGGGGAGCGAAGCACCTCGGGCCTGGGGCAGGCCATGGACAGCGGCGAGCTCCACCGGAGGTAGGTGGCGGCGGCGATCTAGAAGGGAGGAGGCGAGCTCTCACTCTCTCTCGATCTGGAAGGGATCAGGATCGGTTTGGTGGGTGGGGACGGTGGGGGCGAGGAGATGAGGACGAGGGAGGAGGAGAGGGGGTCGGGATCGATGGGGGCGTTGCGGAAGGAGGCCGGGGACGGGAAGGAGGTGGCAGCAATGGCGGCGAGGGAGGAGACAGGCGGCGGCGGGTGGGTTCTCGGGGAGAGGAGGAGAGAGATCTAGATGGAGTGAGGGCTGCTAGGGTTTGGGTTGGGGGACAGAGACCTGAGAGGTGAGTGAGAGCCGTTGTATCCGTGGGATCTGGACGGTTCAGATCGGCTACATTGGAGTGATCCGTGGGAAGAGCCCTGATTGGTTCAGAAATTTTATGATTTAAAATAGTTTTTAAGTACTAAAACTAGGAGGTTTTGTGAAGCATCTATCAAAAATATTTTCCAAAATGGCACAACTAGATTTATCACTCAATTTAGACCACATTTTATGGATGATCACAAATTTGCATGCATTTTTTATCTTTCTAGCTATTTTTAATCATTTTTGGAGTTCCCGAAATGAAGTTTTTTTTGAAAGAACTACCAAATAATTGTTGTAAAAATGGATCAAATCAATTTTATAAAATACTAGGCCATGTTTAATGCATAGTTGACCAAATGGTTGGGTGTCAAAAGCTTTGATCCACCTCTCGTGAAAAGGACAAATTTCCGCCGGTTCAGTTGGAGGCGGGTCAAATTTGAACTATAGCTGCCTCATAGTTTGCTCTTCATTTTTTCCAAAAATCATTTCTAGGTACATAACCATCTATTTAATCAGAGAAACATCAAAAGGTTTCCACGATTCAACAACTAGCTAGGAACGATCAAGCCTGCCGTTTTGACCGCATTTTCAAACGAGCATAAAAAATTCAAAAAAATCAAAAAATTGGATCGCATTGTGTCATCATATGTGACCAAGTTTTCAGAAAAAATAATAAACTTGTAATACGGCAATTATTTTAAAAAAGTGTTCTCACAATTGAGCTATCATGCGATTCATGCCTTTCAAGCCAAATGATCAATCTTACGGCCACATTCATGGCATAGTTTGTTCAAATGATCTCATATTGTGCACAAGGGTGCATCATGGAATTCCAAACAATGTTGCCTAAGGGAGTTTTCATTTTCTTTGGATGAAAAAGTCATTTTCCATTTTTTGTGTGCCCCAAATGAGGTTTTTTTGTGAAGAATCTACCAAATAATTGTTGCAAAATTGGACCAAATCATTTTTATAAAATACTAGGCCATATTTAATGCACAATTGACCAAATTATTGGGTGTAAAAAGTTTTGATCCACCTCTCGTGAAAAAGACAAATTTCCGCCGATTCAATTGGAAGCGGGTCAAATTTGAACTGTAGCTACCTTGTAGTTTGCTCTTTATTTTTTTCAAAAATCATTTCTTGGTACATAAGTACCTATTTAGTCAGGGAAACACCAAAAAATTCCAAGATTCAACCACTAGCTAGGAACGGTCATTCCCGCCGTTTTGACCGCATTTTGAAACGGGTATAAAAAAATCAAAAAAAACAAAAAATTGGGAATTCTTTGCATTGTGTCATTATATGTGGACAAGATCGCAAAAAAAATAACAAACTTGTAATACGGAAATTATTTTTAAAAAGTGTTCTCAGAAATGAGCTATCATCTCTGAAGATTCATGCCTTTCAAGCCAAATGATCAATCTTACGGCCACATTCATGGCATAGTTTATTCAAATGATCTCATATTGTGCACAAGGGTGCATCATTGAATTCCAAACAATGTTGCCTAAGGGAGTTTTCATTTTCTTTGGACGAAAAAGTCATTTTCCATTTTTCGAGTGCCCCAAATGAGGTTTTTTATGTGAAGAATCTACCAAATACTTGTTGCAAAATTGGACCAAATCATTTTTATAAAATACTAGGCCATATTTAATGCACAATTGACCAAATTATTGGGTGTAAAAAGTTTTGATCCACCTCTCGTGAAAAAGACAAATATCCGCCGATTCAATTGGAAGCGGGTCAAATTTGAACTGTAGCTACCTTGTAGTTTGCTCTTTATTTTTTTCAAAAATCATTTCTAGGTACATAAGTATCTATTTAATCAGAGAAACATCAAAAAAATTCCAAGATTCAACCACTAGCTAGGAACGGTCATTCCCACCGTTTTGACCGCATTTTGAAACGGGTATAAAAAATTCAAAAAAAAATCAAAAAATTAGGAAACCTTTGCATTGTGTCATTATATGTGGAGAAGATCCCAAGAAAAATAACAAACTTGTAATACGGCAATTATTTTAAGAAAGTGTTCTCAGAAATGAGCTATCATCTCTGAAGATTCATGGCTTTCAATCCAAATGATCAATCTTATGGCCACATTCGTGGCATAGTTTGTTCAGATGATCTCATATTGTGCACAAGGGTGCATATTGGAATGGCAAACAATGTTGCCTAAGGAAGTTTTCATTTTCTTTGGACGAAAAAACCATTTTTTATTTTCTGAGTGCCCAAAAGGAGGTTTTTTTGTGAAGGCCCTCCCAAATAATTGTTGCAAAATTGGACCACATCAATTCTAAAATACTAGGACTTATTTAATGCACAATTGACAAAATGGTTGGGTGCAAAAAGGTTTGATCCACCTCTCGTGAAAAAGACAAATTTCCGTTGATTTAGTTGGAAGCGGGTCAAATTTGAACTGCAGCTGCCTCATAGTTTGCTATTTATTTTTTTCCAAAAATCATTTCTAGTTACATAAGTACCTATTTAATCATAAATACATGGTTTGGTGGCGATACGTCGAGGTTTCGGCGGTGGCTGAGGGCCCCAACTCTAGAGTGCGTAAACTCGCATGCCCGCCGCGTGGTCACCGCGTGACCGTGGCGTTGCCATGTGTTCTGGGTGGCCTAGGTATGTCTAGTGGGTTGGGCACTCCCCAGGTAGGTGCTAGGAAGAAAATCACAACATATGATTCTCACGAGGAGACCGATCGATGCTCAAACATGAATAAGCAGCCAAGTGTTTGATTTGCGGTACAGGAAATGCACATGGCTAATGGGCGTGAGTTTTGGCTGAGGATGATCAGTTACTAAGAAGACCGTCTTCAAAAAATTTCAGCTCCAAAGGAGGAGCCTAGGTGGTACTTGCTTTACAAAGTACCACACTGGACATAAATACGAATGTTGAAGCTCGGCTCAAAATAATGAATGGATTGAGCTGGCATTTGGTGGAGGATGGTTATTTGGGCATGGGAAAGCACTGTAGAAAATGGATACTATTTGGACATGCCAAAGTGGTACTTCCTTCACAAAGTGCTGCTCTGAACAGAATAGGAAAATGAATATTTTCAAATTATTTTTGAACTAGGCAAGGAATGTTTTTGACATATTTGATGAAGATATGATCCAGAACATTTATGAGATTTTTTGGGAATTTTGGGAATAACAGAAATATAGGTTGCTTCAGAACCTAGGGAAAAAACTGCCACATGGACATGACACATAGGCAAAACTGATGAGATGGCGCCTAGTCATCACAACCCACCACAATCTACAAGGCTATGACCATCTATATTGGTCATTAACAACTAGAAATAAGGCAGCGGACTAGCATTGTTTGCTTTGTGACCATTTCGTGTAAGGAAATTACGACCTTTCTGACCAAAATGGTCGCAATGGTTTAGGGTTTGGAGCCCCCCGAACAGCTTTTGACCAATTGGTCTGAAATGGTCATAGATCTATGACCAATTCTTCCAGGGTCACTGACAGAAGGTCACTAGTTGACATATTTCTTGTAGTGCATCTCAAGGTGGAGGGGTGCAAGGGAGTTGAGGGAGTTCTTCCTTGCGGCCGGCTTCCGCCACCTCCCCCGCGACTCTCCGAGGATGTACCATGTTGAGGAGGTCACCCACAACGGCGTTGTGGTTGGGATCCTCGCTACGTTCACTAACCCATTCGACGCTTTCTACCTCCTCGGGCGAGTGTATTGGGTTGGTTGTGAGTTCATAGCTTTCACCACCCATAACATTTTCACCGACTTCAACTCCATATTCCCCAACAACGGCGTTATGCACACGCTCCCGTATCCAATCAACAACGACGAGTGAAGGGCGCCCGGAGGAGCGAGGTGGCCCGGCGTTCACCTGGAGGAGGAGGAGAGAAGAACCTGAAGAAGAACCCGCGTTTGGTTCCCCCGATCTATCGTACCGTATCGTATTAGTTTTTAAGTTGTAATCGTTATGCTAGTATTATTAAGTTGTATTAGTATTTTTAAGTTGTAAGGCTATCGTGAAGTTGTAAGGCTATCGTGGAACTATGGGTTGCAATCGTTATGCTTCTATATAATCGTTATGCTACTATATACATTGTGTGTTTCGTGCTATTATTTGTAGATTGCTATGGGTTGTTCCATTATTTGTGTATTGCTATTGGTTGCTACGGGCCCGGGTTGCTACACTCCAATCACCACACACACCATCTTCAAAATATTGGCCAAATAATGGGTCATGACCCAACCCATAGACATGCAACTAGGAGCCCCATGCAAACCCACTATGGACATGCAACTAGGAAATGCAAACTAATTTACTTCATGCAAGCATGCAACCCATTTAGTCCATGGAACCGTAGACATGCATAAAAACAAGTAACATTTAGTTTTAGTGCATCAAAAAATGATCCATCACAAGATTTAGTGCAAGAAAAAGGCCAAAGTAAAAACAAGTAACATTTTATTTTCCTAAGTTAGAGGTGGGCTGGTGCCCCTACGCAGGTGGGCTGGTCTCTATTTCGGGCATGGTTATTTTCTCAGGGCCCATTTTCTCATGGCCCAACATCTATTCGGCGGCCTAGTATTGTTTTTTACTAGAAGCTGAATTTGGGTGTGTACTCTGTTAACTGAAGAACAAAAACAGAGGAAACAGAGCATGAACACTCAATAGGGCCCCTAAATATCATTACAATAATTCAAGCAAGTTTTGCATCACATGAATTCAAATTCATCTAACAAATGATCCCTGGCTAACTCAAACTACTCGGCACCCCTGAAACTAGCTCACTAACTAACTGAAACTCTAACAAGTTCTAGCGATTGATGAACATCAAGTAAACTAAACCCATAGCAATGACACAACCATAAAATGCTCCAGCCATCATATTTGCTTGCTGCTTCAAATCGATCAGATGCTTTAGTTGCTTGCCGATTTTCTTCAATTCACACTTCAGTTCTGCACTGTGCATCATCGGATTGGCTCTGTCCACAAAATTGGGGGCTTGTTCCACGGCAAGCCGCCCCCAAAATTGAGCTCTTGGGTTGGGGTTGATCCCTCCAATTTCAACCTTTCAACATAGTCATCGAGCCACTCAAAATGCCCACATTTCTTCAGAACCTGAAAAACAGGGGGGCGGCGGCGCATATCCTAGATCCACCACCCAGATCCACTGTCCTAATTCGAGGAAAAAAGAAAGAAATTGGGATAAATTAGACAATAGGATTGGTCAAGAACACAGATTTAACCTGCCCCGGCTGTGGCTTGCTCAAACATTTCACAAACTCGCGCCCACGGTTGCCATTTTCTTCCCTCACACAAGTCAAACGCTTGAGAGGCTCCATGCGCGGGCAATCGTGGCATCTTGTCAACGGCAGTGGACCATACTGTGTCCATGATTGGCGGGTGGCCGAAGTCGAGCTAGACATCACTCGCCGGCAGCGCGCTTTGTTGCCGGAGCAGATGAAGAAGAAGGTGGGTGAGGGAGTCCTGGATTAGGGGGTGTCCGGATGACCGGACTATGACCTTTGGCCGGACTCCCGGATTATGAAGATACAAGATTGAAGACTCCGTCCCATGTCCGGATAGGGACTTTCCTTGGCGTGGAAGGCAAGCTTGGCAATACAATATGAAGATCTCCTCCCGTTGTAACCGACTCTGTGTAACCCTAGCCCTCTCTGCTGTCTATATAAACCGGAGAGTTTTAGTCCATAGGACGAACAACAATCATACCATAGGATAGCTTCTAGGGTTTAGCCTCTCTGATCTCGTGGTAGATCAACTCTTGTAATACCCATACCATCAATATTAATCAAGCAAAAGTAGGGTTTTACCTCCAACGAGAGGGCCCGAACCTGGGTAAAAACATCATGTCCCTTGTCTCCTGTTACCATCCGCCTAGATGCATAGTTCGGGACCCCCTACCCGAGATCCGCCGGTTTTGACACCGACATTGGTGCTTTCATTGAGAGTTCCTCTGTGTCATCACCAACAGGAAGGATGCCACACCCCGTCTTTAAAGACGGCACGGTTGCTAAAGAAGCTTTGTCTATCGTCCAAACTCTCCGGCTAGGCAAGTTTTTGATGACCGCCTGTTCGGCCGCCGCACCGGCGATGACCTCTCGGGTCATCAAAAGCAATCTCCAGATCGGCTCGGAACTTGCCAAGCAGTTAGATCCGATGGAGATCCCTTCCCTAAACGAGCTCTTGGATCGCATCGCCGCCCTGGGAGTCGCTACAGATTACGGCCAGATTGGGCTTAAACCCGATCAGAGAGAAATCGACTCTCGCCAGTTCACCCACCACGTCGAAGTGGTGGAAGAACAACGCGGTGAATCTTCGCCCATCCTAAGGACCAGATGTGTCCGGACTCCCGACCCCTCCAAGTCGGATATCCGCGGAGGGGAGGATGTCGCCCAAGCCCTGAACCTAAAGCCAGGCAGCAGGCCTGATTCATTGAATAATGTCCAAGAAAACAAGCTTCCGGATTCGGAAATTTCTTGGCTCCTGAGTCTTAGATCGGGCAAGGTTCCGGACTTAAATCCACCCGCCCACCCAACTATAAGGGATTTATCCCAAATACGGCAAGAGCCCAGAGAAACAGTACACCACTACTAGGCCAGATTCCTCCTGGTTATAAACAGGATAAAGGACTGTCGTGAGAAGGATGCAATTACATTCTTCTGTAACAACTTCACGGACATCGGAATCCTCAACGCCATAAGTCATCGCGAAATTACACGCTTCGCCGACTTGACATCCATAGTACAAAAGTACTGTGCGACAGAAAGCGTTCGGAAAACCGAAACGAAGTTCTGGGACAATCTCGCCCTGAATACAATCCCAGTCCGAAACAAAAGGGCGCATTATCGCCAGGCACCTAAGCCAAACAGCAAAAAACAAAAACCCTCTATAGGGTATGGGACCGTACTGGAGGGATGGCTCAATGGACCCTGTAAAATTCACAGTTCAGGGGAAGTCGCACCAACTCACAGCCTTAGAGCATGTTGGATACTCCGGCAGGTGGCCAGGAGTGGCGAGGAGCTTCTAACTCCAGAATCTGCAGAGCACCACCCCAGAAACGCCAGTATGGTGTCAATAGTCTTCGAGACCTTCACATCGAACAATGCGAGGAAGCGAACGCTCCGCAGCCTTGCCGAAGTCTACCAGGTAGCAACAATAAATACATGGAGTGACACGGCTATTACTTTTAATGCCAGCGACGAACCTAAATTCTGGACAGCCCGAGCACCAGCCGCATTGGTCCTCAGTCCGATAGTGGACGGTTTCCGGCTTACAAAGGTACTCATGGAGGGCGGCAGCGGATTGAACCTCATTTATGAGGAAACACTGCGAAAAATGGAAATAGACTGGAGCCGCATCGAGAGAAGCAACACAACCTTTCGAGGAATAATCCCCAGCCGGGAAGCATGTTGTTCAGGGAAAATCACACTGCACGTAGTGTTCGGCACGTCGGATAATTACAGATCCGATGAGGTCACATTTCAAGTGGCCCCGTTCAGCAGCGGATACCACGCTCTGTTAGGGCGAGAAGCATTCACAATTTTTCAAGCTATACCCCATTACGGGTACATGAATCTCAAAATGCCCGGACCCAACAGAATCATCACTCTTGCTAGTATTCCGGACACAGCGCTCTGCGCCGAATACAAGACAGCCGTACTGGCCCTCGAGGCACTATCTGAAGCCCTAGCAGCTGAGGAACTAACTGTGTTGCGGTCCATGGTGGACAGGGATGACGTGATACTTGACAAAAGATCCAAGTCCACCTCCTTCAAGCCGGCAGACGAAATAGTCAAGTTCCAAGTCCATCCAACGGACACCACAAAAACGGCCTCCATCGAGGCACAACTAAAACCCGATGTCTACGCCGCACTCAGAGAATTCCTACGAGAAAATTGGGACATTTTTGCCTGGCACCCTTCAGACATGCCAGGAATCCCACGCAGGCTGGCCGAGCACAGCCTGAACATCCTCAAAGGATTCAAGCCCGTTAAGCGGACTCTTCGGCGTTTCTCCGAACCCAAGAGACAAGCCATGGGAGAGGAGCTAGCAAAACTACTGGAAGCCGGATTCATCAAAGATATAAAACATCCGGACGGGCTAGCAAACCTGGTGATGGTACCAAAGAAGGACAAATACTGGCGCCTATGTGTCGATTTCAAAGACCTAAATAAAGCCTGCCCGGAGGATCCCTTCCCCCTCCCCCGAATTGATCAAATCATCGACGCCACTGCAGGACACGATTCATTGTGTTTCCTCGACGCATACTCTGGCTACCACCAAACCAAGATGGCAGAGTCAGACCAAGCCGCAACGGCATTCATCACCCCGTACGGCCCATTCTGCTTCAACACGATGCCCTTCGGGCTCAAAAACACCGGCGCAACATATCAGCGCTTGATTCAGACATGTCTGGCCAACCAGATCGGCAAAACAGTTGAAGCATACGTAGATGACGTGGTCATCAAATGCAAACATGTCAAAACTTTAGTAGACGACTTGAGGCTCACGTTCGACAATCTCCGAGCATATGACATTAAGCTCAACCCAGAAAAATGTGTTTTCGGCGTGCCAGCAGGAAAGCTCTTGGGCTTCATTGTATCCGGTAGAGGAATTGAGGCAAACCCAGCCAAGATCCGAGCTCTGTCGCAATTGGATATCCCAAAAGACCTCAAGCAAATACAAAAATTGACCGGATGCGTGGTGGCTCTAAGCCGCTTTATCTCCCGCTTAGGAGAAAAGGCATTACCCCTTTATCGCCTCCTGCGGCACACCGAACACTTCGAGTGGACGGATGCCGCCACGGCCGGACTCGAAGAAATCAAAGCCATAATGGCAACAAATCCGGTCCTGGCCGTGCCCAACACCGGCGAACCTATGCTATTATACATCGCGGCAACCCATCAAGTTGTAAGCTCGGTGCTCGTCGTCGATCGAGAAACGGACGGACACAAGTTTCCTCTCCAAAAACCGGTTTACTACGTATCCACTGTCTTAACCCCATGCAAGTCCCGGTACCCGCATTATCAAAAGATAGCATACGCGGTGTTCATGGCATCCCGGAAGCTGTGACACTATTTCCAAGAGTGTTCAATAACAGTGGCATCCGAAGTACCTCTTAATGATATTATAAACAACTGCGACGCAATGAGCCGGATTGCCAAATGGGCCATTGAGCTCCTTCTGTTTGATATAATTTACAAGCCATGACGATCTATCAAATGCAGGTTTTGGCTGACTTCATCGCCGAATGGACCGAAGCCGAGCTCCCTAAAGAGTACGGCGCATATTCCAACTGGATCATGCACTTCGACGGCTCCAAAATGCTGGCCGGCCTGGGGGCTGGCATCGTTCTGACGTCCCCTGCAGGAGATACAGTCCAATACGTATTTCAGATAATGTACACAGACTCCAACAACGCAGCCGAATACGAGGCCCTTCTACATGGTCTCCGAATGGCAGTCTCCATGGGCATTCAGCGCCTAGAGGTCCGTGGGGATTCAAACCTCGCGGTATCCCAAATAAATGGAGACTTTGATGCCAAAGATCCAAAAATGGCAGCTTATCGCAACGCCGTCTTAAAGATGTCATCCCGGTTTGAGGGGCTCGAATTTCAACATATAGCCCGGGAGAACAACCAGGCAGCAGACGTGTTGGCACGCATCGGCACAAAGCGCGATGCCGTACCTCCCAACATCTTCCTAGAGAGGCTTTTCAAGCCATCCGTAACATGGGAGGGAGAGTCCGGAAACAACAGCGCGGACACAGCCACACTACCCCTCACCGAACATTCTGACACAGTTGGTGGCTCTGCCAACGAAACAACACCGTCCGCCCACACAATAATGGCAGTCATTGCCCCATGGACAGAACCATTCCTAGCCTACCTAACTAGGCAGGAACTTCCCGAGGACCAAAACGAGGCCCGCTACATAGTGCAGCGATCTAAATCCTACAAAGTCCACGAGGGAGAGCTTTATAAGAAGAGCACAACCGGACTCCTGCAAAGGTGTATCTCCGAAGAAGAAGGGCGAAATCTTCTGCCTGAAATTCATGCTGGACTAGGCGGGCACCACGCCGCAGCTCGGGCCCTTGTAAGCAAGGCCTTCCGTACCATATTTTATTGGCCGACGGCCCGGGCAGATGCTCAGGACTTAGTGCAGCGATGCGTCGGTTGCCAATTATTCACTAATCAAAGCCACATGCCACCTACCGCCCTACAAACCATACCCATCACCTGGCCTTTTGCGGTCTGGGGGCTTGACATGGTTGGACCCCTTAAAGGAGGAACCCACAAGAAAAAATATTTACTGGTCATGGTGGACAAATTCACCAAATGGATAGAGGCCAAGCCCGTAAAGACGGCCGAATCCGGACCGGTGATAGACTTCATATCCGGGGTTGTACACCGTTAAGGCGTCCCCCCCAGCATCATAACTGACAACGGCACAAACTTTACGGGCAACAAAGTTAAACTCTGGTGCAAAAACATGGGCATCAAGCTCGACTACGCTTCAGTCTATCACCCACAAACTAAGGGTCAAGTCGAACGAGCCACCGATCTTATTATGAGCGGCATCAAATCCAGACTAGTGCGATCCCTCAAGGAATCAAACAAGCACTGGGTAGAGGAGCTTGACTCCGTACTCTGGGGGCTGTGGACCACGCCGAATCGCACTACCGGATTTACACCATTTTTTATGGTATACGGCGCCGATGCAGTTCTGCCCTGCGACATAATACATGACTCGCCTCGAGTGCGCATGTACGAAGAAAGAGAAGCCGAGCTCGATCCGTAGGACAGCTTGGACGTGTTGGAGGAGGCGCGCGACGTGGCAAAAGATCGTTCCGCATTCTATCAACAACAGGCCCGAAGATATCAAAGCAGAGAAGTACGGGCCAAAACTTACAACATTGGCGAACTACTTCTACGCCTGCCGGACAAGAAAAAGGACAAACTAAAGCCCAAATGGGAGGGTCCCTTCATAATCGACCAAGTACTGACCGGCGGAGCGTACCGTCTGCGAAACGCATCGGACAACCGACTCGAGCCGAACCCATGGAGGCATCAAAGAAAACTTTATTGAACTTTCTCCAAAAGGAAATGGAATGAGTCAGTATTGCATATTTCTTACTCACCACACCCTCCAAGAGAGTCTCGTTCCAATTCCAGGCCATGAGATGCAAAAAGACCAGGGACAGTAAGTTTCTGCCCGCGAGCACAGACTCATCCTCATGAAAGGTAAAATCAAAAAATTGTCAACATAATTGTAAAAATCTGACTTTGTTTTTACGAATTGACATTGACGAATTCTGAACATGCGTGCGAATTTTCTTGAAGAAAAAACATGTCAATATGCTTTCGTAGAAAAAACAAAATTGATGCTCCATGTGTTGTTTTTTTAATGAAAATTTGCACGCATGTTGATATTTCGTCAATGTTTGTTCCAAAGAAATTCAGTTTTTTTTCTATTACTATTGTTTTTTATTTTACTGTTCACAAGGGTACATATGAGCTCACGAGTAAACTATATAGCCTTCATTCTCAACAGGACATATCTGAGTGGTCATGACTTCTGTTTTGCTTTTCCCTTGACATTCCTTTTGTTCATGGATCTTTTAGCTGTAAGGTACATTGATTTGAAGTGTGCGAAACATATTGTTTTAATCATACAAACAAATGCAACATGCATTTTATTGAAATGAGTGAATATCTTGGAAATGTCACATATTCTTTATGAATAGTACAAACATTTTCTAAAACTAGAGCAAACTTTTTATACACAGCATGAACATTTGCTAAATGTTGCATGAATACTTTTAAAATATTAAATAAATTATTTTTCACAATAATATATGTGGCTTCAGTTTAGCCATCACTTTATCTTCACTAGTGTATTTGGCTTCAGTTTAGTGCATAATTATATTTAGCCATCACTCTGTTTTCACTAGCGAATGTCAAGCCTTGAGTTAGTTGCACCACTCTCTCCATGTCCTACACATGATTCATCACTTGCACTTGTCAATGTATAATAAAGACAATGTGAATGTACTTTCCATTAATGCTTAGGAAAGTAGCTAATGCCTAAATGCATAAGAAACAAAACATGACGGATTGGCACTAAATCTAACAATAGGAATTAGTTACCATCGCATGTTGGAAATCACCCATCATAGGCACCAAGAAATGTTTACTTTCATCCTCTGAATTTTTGTAGTTGTATTCATCCCACAGTGTGCATCTTCCACAAGACGGAGACATCATCTTAGCATGGCCACCTGCAGTAATAAATAGTGGAATTTGAAAAAATGAAGAGTTTTCATATACGACCTGATGGATCAAGAGAGGGACAGAGCAAAGCCGCACACCAACCAATCGACGGAGGATTACTACCAAAGATCACAGTGAAATGGAGGGTGAGGAACTCCAAGATAAAACTATGGCCGAGATCACACTCAAAAATAAGACATGGAACCCTCTCCTTGTTTGAAAATATAACCGTCTGAATAATTGTATTTATAAACTCATTAAGAATAATGATTAATGTAAAACTTAAGCTTCCTGTCACCTTAATTATTTGCCTCTCCCGCCTGGCTTCTCGTCGAATACAAAGGAAATAATAAATATGGCAGAGAAAAAGTTCCAGAACCTAAAGTCTCATGACTGCCACGTGATTATGACGCAACTGCTTTCGGTTGCATTGAGGGGGCTTCTACCGGAAAAAGTTCGATTAGCCATTGTGAAGCTATGTGCATTCCTCAACGCAATCTCTTCTTTGGACATATGGGAACTTGACTATGGACATGATTTTAAGGTCCCTTTGTTTCAGTGCAAATGGGTCAATCTGTCAAGAGGCGGGATACAGGTAGACCCATAGTACGGAATGACAATAGTGGATCTGAACAATCTTGGGTACACAGACTAACCATTCGTCCTAACCAATGATGTGGCGTAGGTTTTCTATGTGAAGGACATGTCTACCAAACCGAGAAAAAGAAAGGATAAGGAAGCGAATACAACATACGATGAGCCAAAGTGCCACATAGTTTTTTCAGGAAAAAGAGAAATCGTGGGAGTGGAGGGCAAGACAGACATGTCTGAAGATTATGAAAAGTTTTATGAAATTCCTCCCTTCAAAGTCAAGGCTGACCCAAGCACCCTGTTAAACGATGAAGATTATCCATGGTTACAGCGTAATAAGCAAAGGACACAAGCGAAGAAAAGGTGAAGACTTTCTCTCCACAACTATTATGATGATGCCTTTGATCTAAAATATCACTGCAGTTACATGTGAAGAAATGAAATGCCTTTTGTAACAGATGAGTTTTCATATGAAACCCTGATACTTCGAAAGAGATTGTTCATTTTGTACACAAAGTGCATCCAGTTTTTGCCATAACCCTCTCGACTTTTTATAACATGCTATGTGGGTGAAATGATGATATCATGCCAACTTTCAACCTTTTCAGATTTCATTTGTAGTGCTTTTCAATTTCAGGGTCATTCAGCTTACACTACTAGGGTTAGCACTTGAAATATGTGTAGTTGTAGAAGTAGCGCTGTTATGGGCAGCGCTACAGGTTAGTATTGTTAGCAATAGCGCTTCCAGGACCAGCGCTACTGATAACTATCTGCAGAGCTTGTTCACATGAAGCATTGCTGCTAAGCCAGCGCTACTGCTAGGTGCTTTCCAGCGCTACTGCTAATGTTCCTCCTTTCATAGATTTGCACCCCCTCTACATATTTGTGATGTATTTATACAGGATCTATATGATAGTTTCATCAGATCAAACTAAACGTACACTATTCTCATCATATCATAGACATACAGTAGTCTCGTCATACCATCATCATCATCATCATTCAACACAAATACCATCACATCTCAAAAATAGCGATACACAAGTGCAATCATGTCATGTCTCGAAAAAGTGCAACTGCATGGTCATGGCACACACACAAGTTTCATCATCTCTATCTAAACCATGACGTAGAAGAGAAGAGCGATCAGCATGAGCAAGAGCGCGACTATGTAGTACCGGCGGTCTCGCCCCTGCTCATTCTGGAGTGTCCACCTCAAGTAACTACTTTCCGCTTCGGCTCTGCTGTTGAACCCTCTGTGGCTAGCACGCGGATACCTGTGCACCTGGGCCTGAGCAGCTGGCCAGTGGTCGTAGACTCCTGGAACCCTCCCAACGTACACAGCGTAGTAGTCCTTCGCCATCTCTGATCTATGTACCTGCATCGTGAGTTGATGAATTGAACGATAATATGCAACATAATGTACTTAAGAAAACAAGGAGGCATAATTAGCAAAATACAAGCAACCAATAGTAAACATAAATGACGAAGTTCCTCATACCCAAACTAATTAACTACAGCGATCTACGTTGGTTCAGGACCACGGTTTAGTTACATCACATAGTTTCGCCGTACATGAATTCAAAGTTTTGCCATAGAAAGACAGTAGTGACACATTGTCATCAAAAATCAGTCCTCCATGTCAGCGGTCCAATCTTCATAGTCAGGGAGGAAGCACCCGAGCTTCTTGAAAGGCTTCAGGCCCAGACGCTGAGCGAGTAGCAGTGCTCCCACATCTTTCCGCGTGATTTGCCCATCATAGAACATCCTTGTTGGTACGAGGACCTGCTTCATGATCACTTGGGCAAGTTCACATTGTACGTGATAAAACTCAGCTCTAATTCGATGATTCGATGTCTTTCCTATGCTTGTGGCCCAGCTAACAATCTCGGAATCATTGGTAGTAGCTGACATGCGAAGGCGTTGATTATCCCTTCTGTACTCAAGCAGGTGATGCATGAGGTAGAATCCATCAGCCATACTGGTGTGCAGTTGCTGGATGCAGCAGAAGTTGGTCTTATGACCGAAAGCCAGCCCGCGACCCGTGTACTTTTTCACCTTGATATATCCACTAGACAGGCTCAAGGTTAACACGGCACTATCGAGAACACTCTTTATGTGCTTGTAATCCTTTTTCCTGAGGTTCTTCGATGAGCCCAAGTACATAGCATGGGAGTATTCCGGGTACAGAACGATGAGGACGCCCCCCTGCTGCGCAAATTAAGTACACCTGAAATTAGCCTCCATGCTTGCAAAGGAATGATTAACACATACGAAAGGATATGTGCGGATGACTTACGTGGGATGATAAGGCACGAGAATCGCTTCCTTGTCCTTATTAGCGATCATGAAGTCACCGAGGTACTTGATCGCACAGTCATGGTGCGCTTTGCAAACTGCCAAGAAGCTCTCGTGCGTATAGAACGGGTCCACGATGTAGATATATTGTATGTTCTCGATCCTGATGAAGTAGTTGAGATACAACACATAAATGCGGATGAATTGGAAATCCATCTTGGTCATGTGGAACATGTCGTAAATGTAGTCAAATCGCAGGATGAACTTATTCGCGGGCCATCTCTCGACGTACAACTTCCCACCCGTCACCTGAGCCGCGTAATAGACTGAATGCTATTTGTGCCATTGTTCATCTGCAGCTTGAACATAATTAGGACTGGGCAAGAAAAAATTGGAAGGCTTGGAGGTGGAGCAATAATACATCATTTCCTTCTCATGTGGTAGGGCGCCTCGCATGTTTTTCGATAACATGACATACATGGATAGGGTGCTGAAGGAGAACAAAAGGTACAACACAGGTGGGCGAATGAGCAATTTAGTGAGCCTTTACAGTTAGCCATTCAAGCAATCATAAAATAATTTCTTCCAACAACATTAAATGAACTTCTCGATGCAACTTTTTTTGAACATAACTTCTCTATGCAACTTGGTATAGATGAAATTCGGGCCAATAGCTCCTGTGCGACGTTTTTGAGGTGAATTGGCAAGAGTGCGATGTTGTTCGAGCGAATGGCTGTGGTGCGACACATTTGAGCAGGTAAATAGCCCATGCATGACATGGCTGTTAAATGTGGTTAAATTGGTCGTCAACCAAGCCCGCCCGTTTATGTTAGGACATGTGGGTCCAACTTAATTGTTCCTCAAAACAGCTGACCTTGCCCTGCCGCCCGACCGTGC
>NC_041393.1:757166628-757229025 GCF_002162155.2 Triticum dicoccoides | reverse complement strand
TGCGACGTTTTTGAGGTGAATTGGCAAGAGTGCGACGTTGTTCGAGCGAATGGCTGTGGTGCGACACATTTGAGCAGGTAAATAGCCCATGCATGACATGGCTGTTAAATGTGGTTAAATTGGTCGTCAACCAAGCCCGCCCGTTTATGTTAGGACATGTGGGTCCAACTTAATTGTTCCTCAAAACAGCTGACCTTGCCCTGCCGCCCGACCGTGCTGGGCCCGCCACTCTGCCCCCCTTCTTCTCCGGTGGCGGCGGATCTTGCGTTCTCGGTGGCGGCGGAGGAGCCCTCATCCTCAACAGCGGCGGAGCCTTCGTCCTCAGAAAATGGTGAGTGAATTCAAACCCTAGTCGCCTTCCCGTTCCTCTCTCGGGCCCGTAGATCTCAGCTCGTTTCCTCTGTTTTTGCTTGCGGAATCGATAGGTTGTGAGGGGAGCTCGTGGGCATACTGAGATGGAGCCGCCAGATTCAACTTCGAATAGGTAACGCGCCTCTCTCCGATCCAATTTTGCATGCAATTAGGGGGTGGCCTCGTCTGCTCTTTCTCACGGGCTCACATTGTCCGCCACTGACAGAGGGGATGCTGCCGCTCGGACCTTTGAATTGACAGTCAGTTTCTTTCCATCAAAGGCAAAATTAGTTGATGGTAGCATACAGAACATTGAGAGAGACACAATTGTTAAATGGGATGTTGAGTTTACAGAGATTGATCCACAAGTTCTATAGAACATGGAAGAGACGGAAGTGGAGAAATGGGTGGAAAAAATTGGGGAGAATATTGTTTGGGGTCCAGAGCAAGAAGTATTACTATTGCGGTTTGATGATTGGAAAGGAGCGTATGTTAGAATAGAAGACGGTGAACAGATTGTTGAAGAAATTGATCGGCGAAATGGTTGGACAAGAAAACGAGCTAATTTTTTTGCTGAGCTCGTTGATCTGAACATTTTTTTGAAGGTTGGATATGTGCCATCATAATTGGCTGTGCAGATCATAGACGATGATTGGGCTACACAGAGACCATTGATTCCCATGTGTAATGAACTTACAGTAATAGCCGAAGAGGGACAGGTGACTGGAACTGAAACTGAAACTACAATAACTGTTGATTGGAATGTAGTTGAATTAGATGAGCCTACTGATTTGGTCATTGCACCAATGCCTGACATTGAGATGGCCAAACTTTTTGGCATTCCAGTCGATGACAGAGATAAGCAGGAGAGGGGCGAATCTAGTTTGCCTGCTAATGCTGATGAAGAAGTAGATGGACAGTTGATGGAACAAGCTGCAGATGAAGTAGATGATGCACATGATGATTGGCTGGTGCATGTGTATGACAAAGAAAACCCTGTCATTGAAGTAGGCAAGTTGTTCCCAAGCATGAAGGAGTTTAGGATGTGTTTCAAGACTTATGCAGTGAAACATGAGTTTGATGCCAAGACTGTTTGGACTGATAGAAAGAAGTTTTATGCGAGGTGCAGATGATTTGATGGTAGTGTGAAGCCTTGCAAGTGGTACATATCTGCTAGACTGCAACCTGATGGAAGTACTGTCAAGGTTACCCAAATCTCCAATCAACATACTTGTATTACAAGTTAACAGACAGTATCAACCATGACATCAGAACTTTGGGTTGCAGAAAAGATCACCCCAATTTTAGCCAAAACACCAAACACTATTGCCAAGAAACTCAAAGTAGATTTGGAAAAGATGTACCCCATTAAACTGAAATATACCACAGTGTGGAAGGCAAAATAAAGGGCAATGAAAAATTTATCTGGTGATTGGGCAAATACATTTAGGATGCTTTACCACTTCAAAGGAGAGGTGGAAAAGAGGTCACTTGGCAATGTTGTGGAGATAGATATAGAGGTATCACCCTCAGGTGAAGTCAAGTTCTCCAAGTTTTTTATGGCTTTGAAGCCTTGCATCGATGGGTTCAAAGCAGGGTGTCGTCCATATTTGAGCATAGACTCATCATTTTTGACAGGCAAGTAGAATGGTCAGTTGGCAGCATTCAATGCTCTAGATAGACACAACTGGATGTTTCCTATTGTTGTTGGCTTATTTCAGTCAGAAACAGAGGCTTCATGGACATGGTTCATGATCCAGTTGAAAAGATGCCTAGGGCCAGTGTCACCTTTGGCTATACACACAGATGCATGTAAGGGGCTTGAAAATTCAGTGAAAAATGCTTTCCCACATGCTGAGCAGAGGGAGTGCTTCGGTCATTTGTGGATGAATTGATCAAAAAATTTAGAGGATAAGAATTTGGGCGCATGTGTCCAGCAGCAAGATCTTACACTAGACAGACACACAAATATCATCTTGATAAGATCATGGCAGCATGTGATGAGTTTGGTCCATGGCTGAGCACCTACCATTCTTTGTTATGGTATAGGTCAGCATTCAACACTGCCATCAAGTGTGACCACATCAACAACAATTTGGCAGAGAGTTTCAACAACAAGGTGAAGGAGTTAAAAGATTTTCCTGTGCATGACATGGTTGACCAAATCAGGATCATGCTCATGCGGTTGTGGGAATTGAGAAGAAGGATAGGTGATTGTCTGCAAGGTGATAAGCTTCCAGCAGTGGTACAACAGGTGGTCAATAAGAGCAGAAATCTTTCACATTTGTTTGTTGAAAAATCTTCACCTTGGGGTGCTGAAGTTAGAGATAACAAAACTGGAAGGAGACATGTTGTTAACACTGAATTGCATGATTGCACATGCCTCGAGTGGCAACACACTGGTAAACCATGTGAGCATGCCATTCTTTTCTTAACATCCCAACCGAAGATAAACATGCACCCATATTTGCATGAATATTATTCGGTAGCAAGATTCAAAGCTGCATATGCTACTCCAATTCCACCACTTACAGATCAGTCTCAGTGGCATGAAGTGGACATTGAATTTTCCATGTGTCCTCCCTTGACTGAAAGAAAGGCTGGCAGGCCTAAACATCATAGATTCAAGGCATGGTTTGAGAAAGGTGGGAGTAGTAAGAAGGGAAAGAAAGATGGAAAGCCAAAAAGGGCATAGAAAGTTAACAAAAACAGATGCAAGTTGTGCCAGGAACTTGGGCACAGAGTGGGATCTGTCAAATGGCGTTACACTCCTGATAAGCCAAGTATGTTCTTGTTTATTTGTCTGTGTTTTGATTTGGTGCTTTTTTCCAGTTACTATATCTATAACATTTTCCCAATGGCCAGGAGGAAGCGAGCGAGTCAGCCCCTTGTTGTTGAACAGTGTTGGCCAACAAAAAAAGCAAGAGTAAACGGCGGTAGAAAGAACAGAAGTGTGCCTGAGCCTGAGCAGACTGAAGAAAATCCTGCTGCAGTCAACATTCAGACTGAAGAAACTGCTCTCGAGGTTGAAACTGAACCTGAGCGTGTCGAGGTTCAGACTGAAGAAACCCATGTTGAGGTTTAGACTGAAGAAACCCATGTTGAGGTACACATCGAAGAAACTGAAACTTCTATCAACATTGAGACTGAAGACACTGATCACGAGGGTGTTGCCGAGGTGTTGAGAAGACCAGTGAAGAAAACCAAGATGATCAGTGAACTTGTGTGTGTAGTAGAACCAAAAACAAGAAGTGCTAAGGCGAAGAAGGGCACACAACGTGGTAGGAAGAGGTAGAACAGAGAACAGTTTGAAAATTTGGGGCATGTAATAATATTTGGTAACTTGTCTAAAATAGACAAATAAAATTCAAATTTAAATTCAAATTTGGACTCAAATTTGAATTAGGGATGGGGTATTGATGTTTTAATGCTATCTAAAGTACCTCAACTGAAATATGTTTTCTTGCTGATCATTCCGAGCCCTTTTGGTAAGCTGAACTCATAGTCATGAAAAGTGTGTCCCAAATGACCTCCAGAGGTAGGGTAAACGGCCTCATATTTAAGCAAGTTTTTTTGGCACCTTCTCTAAACCAGCCAAATAATTTTTCTACACATCTATTCTACCTATATAGTGTAAATATAAAGTCTCACTATTTATTGAATTAAATTTCTATTATTTTCTTTTCTTTTTGAAAAAACAAGGTTCAATAGAAAATTATATATAAAACAAGTTTAAAACATGAAAATGAGAAAAGTAAGTTAAGATCTTTCTTAGTCAATCCAAAATGAAATTTTGGTGAGGTTTTCACACTTTTCATTTTCAAAACCCCCACCTACTCTCGGGTGCGCACTACTCTCTCCCTTGAAGTCCATACTACATTGTCCGAGGAATGGCAATTTTGTGAAGGGTTTTTCGTAAAAATGTATGTAAACCATATTTTTATTTTTTTCTCGTTACTATATAACATAATAAGACTATGTGCGCAAGTTACATATATTTTTTTTGAATTAGTTATGCTCAACCCTAATCAGTCAAAACCCCTCAAAACCCCTCTCAAAACCCCTCAAAACCCCGCACACTTCCGGGTCGTCGATCGTTGTGTGTGGACGGTTGAGATCAGGCGCTAGGGTTAGCTACAGTGTGCATCGATCTACATGAGACGCGCTGATAGGTTGGATCTGTGGGGTTTGGATCAGCCTCTCTCGTTGGGGCATCAGGACCGTTCATTTGAATCCAATGGCAAGAGTTGACGCGGTGCATGGACCAAGCCTACGCAGTGCCCTTTCCATCGTTGCATGCGTGCCCGTGCCTGCCCGCCTGCCCGCCCGCAGCATGCATGCCCACCCACAGAACTGCGCCCATGCATTGCATGCATGCCCGCCCTCGACGTAGCCCTGCTCCGCCACCTCCAACGAAGCAGTAAGCTGTCGCATGCCTACCATTACAACCGATGCAGCGTCGCATCAAAGCAAGCACCCGGCCAAAAAGCCAACGCTGCATGGCGTGCCGTGCATGGCGTGCTCCTCTTTGAGGACGCGATACTGGCATGGGGTATCGATGTGGGTATCGATGCAGTTCAAACGGCGTGCTGCCCGTTACAAGATGGGCAAATGAAGGCGTCCGTGTCCATTATTGTCACGTCTCCCATCGACCGAACGTTGCCCTCTAGCCAGGCCCTAGCAAGATGGGATATGACATGAATGCACGAGTGACACACGCAGAGAACCCGGGGCAGGCGTGTCGCCTTGACCCACGACGGCACAGATGCGTGCGTGATCCTGTCCCCCTTGACCCGCGACCGGTGGCACAGAACCGTCGCAGCCTGTTTCCCACGCTCGTGTACACACTTCCATGGGGCGCCACCAAACGCCGCCCGCCCATTAATTCTACCCAGTGAAACCACTCGAAGAAATCAAAAACCACGTCGCTCTTGGGCTATTTAAGCCGGGCACTATCGTCTTCCTCTCCCTCCTCATCCATACCCCATCCTCTTCCTCCTCTGCCCTCCTTCTTCCTTCTTCTCCATCGAACCCGATCGAGCCCTCGAGCCACTGGGGCCCCGAGCCACCATGTAGTACAACGCCCCCACCTACCAACTCCCCCCAACCATGCCGGAAAGGCTCTACCTGAACGGAGTATACGTGGAGAGTACCCTTAGGGTTTGGGCCATCACTACAAGAAATATGTCAACTTGTGACCACCACTATTGGTCACTGAAAGGTCATGGTTTTTCATTTGCGACCTTTTTGTGACCAAAAACAGAAGGTCAAAAGCTGGCGGTCATAAACTAACTATAGCGACCTTCTCTGTGAGAAGGTCGTAGACGTTTACGACCAAAATATGCCTACTGTGGCGTTTTGGTCACTAGCAACCTCCCCAGGCCATGTAGGCATCCAGCATGGCAAGCTGATGTGGCAGAAGATTCAGCCCGGTCCAATTCGGTTTTCTACATGGGCCGAGCCCATTAATTCACCCCATTTATATTTTTTCGCTGCTAATTTTGGTGAAATACACGGGCCAAGCCCTACAATTCGGCCTTTTTATTTTCTGGGCCAAGGCCTTTTTGTACCAGCAGTTTTAGTTTTCTTTTTTTTATATAAAATGGGTCCATTAGTCAAACAAGTCCCACTTGTCAGGTTCTGATAAATGGGTCCCAGCTATTAGGCTCAGATTCTTCATATTTCAATTTGACATCATATTTGAATTTCATAGTAAGAAAATAACCAGTATTTAAATAGGCAAGCAGAAAACACACATAATAATTCAAATAACAATAGCCAGATTCACTACAAGCTCTACAAATGACACGTAATACAAGCTTAACATATACAATGCTTTACAAGCTCTACAAATGCAAAGCTCTGCAGTACTTTACAAGCTCTCCAAGTAATGTTACAAGATCTACAAGTGTTTTCTTCTTCAACATGGAGCTCCTTGGATAGAGATCAAATGCCGGACTCACTGGACGGCCATAGTCAGGACTGGGCTAACAGAACGACTGCATGCCCTCCATGATCGCCCTGTTACATGAATCAGCTAAGAAGAATTAGAAAAACTGGAGTAAAATGGAGTAAAGGACAATTCATTATAGAATGATAAACACACAAAGCTCTATCCATAGTACCAGCAATGAATAACAAGAACAACTCCAGATTATTAGCTGATTCATTATAGAATAATATAGAACAAGCTCCCAGTTTGGAGCAAACAGTGGATAAAATCATGCAACAGCAATGGAACAATCATGCACACAGTATAATAAAATGGATAGAACAATAAAATGGATAGAACAATAACAAGAACAACTCCAGATTACACACAAAGCTCTATCCATAGTACCAGCAATGGATAAAATCATGCACACGGTATAATTCTGACTATAATATAACCAGAGAACTAAAGATTCTACATACTTTGAAATCATCAACTAATAAGTGAGAATGATCTAATTGTATGCAAACAATCTTTTTTATTTATTTATATTACTAAAACAGACATCTTCCTTTATGTGAAGAAGTCTGCTTCCTTCTTTAGTTAGTAGTAATCGTTCCATGCAAATCAACCATGTGTGTATGCTTGAGCATGGTCTGGAGATTACATGCATAGAGGAACAGTATCCTAAATAAAATAGCATCAAATAGCGGCGGGTGCTCAACCTATTTACCATACACTAGCAACACTTAAACCATAGCATGTGCATATACTTGTGTCACATTAGGGAGTTCAGAATGTACACAGTATATTCTAATAAAAAGGATTGGGAGCAGAGGGAGAGGGAGCTGGATATGGACATGCTACCTGCTGCTGCGGTGGTGCCTCTTGGTGGTCGTGCTTGAGCTCCTCCTGATGCTGCGTGAATCCAAGTGGCTCTCAAGCAAAATCTCCAGCGAAACTACAATGCAACGTATAGTAAGTAACAGCAATGTCTGCGATGTCTGCAATGAACTTTTGAGAAGCTATAGCAACCAGCCTTGTTCCACAGACCACAAAATTAGGAAATAGATTTAAAAACATGTCATTCATGTGGACCAATAATCACTGAGTTGGAGGGGAAACTGCAGTTTCTCTCAGGCTGGAACTACAACGTGCTAAAACAACCCTAAGTGGTTCCATTCATGTGGAAGAATACAGCTCAGGTGCAAAACCTGAAAACAATATGATGTGCAGAAACTAGATTTAATTTAGTATTATAGGAACTTGAATTTTGTTCACAGGTTAATCCAACCCAAGTAAAAATAGGCTAAATAGAACGGATAACTCCATCTTCTCTGTTAAGGCTGAAAAGAGATAAATCAACTTATTTGACCTTTTAAGTTCCATGATTTTTACTAGCTTCACAAACAATTGTTCTTACTAGTGGCAAATAGTACCAAACAGAAGTACTGAAATTCATCTGTTGATTGTGAGTAGTATGAAACCAACAATTTAAAAGTTTATCTGACTATCAGTTTAATAGTACCAAACAGAGAATTTGTTAACTATTTTTCAGACTACAGCAATTTCAGTAAACTCGCTGAGAATATATCATGGTAGGATACAGAGCACAATCAATCCTTCAAGGGGAACCCCTACCAGGCAGCAAGTTAAGTATGCAGAGTAGCATTATTAGATAATCACAGTGTCTGTGTATGATAAACACATGAGGTGGTGCCCAATACTACATTATATCAACACTATTATACTACATTTTGAACTTGCCAGTATATACACATAATCTGACATCGAATCAATTAATCTCAAGCAAAAACAGGATAAGAAAACACCCTTCAGCTTTGAGACGAATCGACAAGGTCGACCTGGCGAAGAGGCCGAGCAGAACGAGTGGCTCGATGAAGTAGCCGATCCCGCGGTACGCCCTCCAGTCGTGCTCCAGGTCCTTCGCTCCAACGACCACATCGGTCTTGTACCCGACCTTGGTCCCTGCCCATGAACGAACCCAGCCACAATCAGCCACCAGCCCAGATCGAAGATTCCAATCCAATCGAGGGAGGGAGGGAGGGATTGCAGCAATGGCTTGGGATTGTAGAAAATATACAGAGGGAAGAAGATGAAATTGAACCTTGATGATGCAATGATGCTGCTGCTTGTCCTTGTCCTTGTCCCGTCGAGCGGAGGAAGGGAAGCTCCGCTCGATCTGGCCGCCGTCCATGGAGCTCGAGGCCCATGGTGACCTTGCCGTGGTGGATCTGAGAGGCAGAGAGAGGAGACGAGGTGCGGTGAGGGTGGGTCATGCGGATCCAAGCAGGTCTGGGAGGAGAGGGAGGAAGGAGCGCACCATGGCAAGGCTGCGGCCCTCGGGGGTCTGGAGCATCGCCTCGCACTGCCCGACTTGGGGCCAGGGTGAGGGGAGGGAACGGTGGTGTGCGGAGGCGGTGGGGGGTCGTCGACAGTGATGGTGAGGGTAGTGGTCGCAGACACGCACCCTGGGAGATGCAGGAGCGCAGGTCGGAGACGAGGCCACCGACGGTGGCGGCATTGTGGGCGTAGGCGTTGGAGCCCAGGTCGAACGCGTCGGGCAGGACCGAGGAGGAGGCTGGATCTAGAGGAGCGAAGCACCTCGGGCCTGGGGCAGGCCATGGACAGCGGCGAGCTCCACCGGAGGTAGGTGGCGGCAGCGATCTAGAAGGGAGGAGGCGAGCTCTCACTCTCTCTCGATCTGGAAGGGATCAGGATCGGTTTGGTGGGTGGGAGCGGTGGGGGCGAGGAGATGAGGACGAGGGAGGAGGAGAGGGGATCGGGATCGATGGGGGCGTTGCGGAAGGAGGCCGGGGACGGGAAGGAGGTGGCAGCAATGGCGGCGAGGGAGGAGACAGGCGGCGGCGGGTGGGTTCTCGGGGAGAGGAGGAGAGAGATCTAGATGGAGTGAGGGCTGCTAGGGTTTGGGTTGGGGGAGAGAGACCTGAGAGGTGAGTGAGAGCCGTTGGATCCGTGGGATCTGGACGGTTCAGATCGGCTACATTGGAGTGATCTGTGGGAAGAGCCCTGATTGGTTCAGAAATTTTATGATTTAAAATAGTTTTTAAGTACTAAAACTAGGAGGTTTTGTGAAGCATCTATCAAAAATATTTTCCAAAATGGCACAACTAGATTTATCACTCAATTTAGACCACATTTTATGGATGATCACAAATTTGCATGCATTTTTTATCTTTCTAGCTATTTTTAATCATTTTTGGAGTTCCCGAAATGAAGTTTTTTTTGAAGGAACTACCAAATAATTGTTGTAAAAATGGATCAAATCAATTTTATAGAATACTAGGCCATGTTTAATGCATAGTTGACCAAATGGTTGGGTGTCAAAAGCTTTGATCCACCTCTCGTGAAAAGGACAAATTTCCGCCGGTTCAGTTGGAGGCGGGTCAAATTTGAACTGTAGCTGCCTCATAGTTTGCTCTTCATTTTTTCCAAAAATCATTTCTAGGTACATAACCATCTATTTAATCAGAGAAACATCAAAAGGTTTCCAAGATTCAACAACTAGCTAGGAACGATCAAGCCCGCCGTTTTGACCGCATTTTCAAACGGGCATAAAAAATTCAAAAAAAATCAATAAATTGGATCGCATTGTGTCATCATATGTGACCAAGTTTTCAGAAAAAATAATAAACTTGTAATACGGCAATTATTTTAAAAAAGTGTTCTCACAATTGAGCTATCATGCGATTCATGCCTTTCAAGCCAAATGATCAATCTTACGGCCACATTCATGGCATAGTTTGTTCAAATGATCTCATATTGTGCACAAGGGTGCATCATGGAATTCCAAACAATGTTGCCTAAGGGAGTTTTCATTTTCTTTGGACGAAAAAGTCATTTTCCATTTTTCGTCTGCCCCAAATGAGGTTTTTTTGTGAAGAATCTACCAAATAATTGTTGCAAAATTGGACCAAATCATTTTTATAAAATACTAGGCCATATTTAATGCACAATTGACCAAATTATTGGGTGTAAAAAGTTTTGATCCACCTCTCGTGAAAAAGATAAATTTCCGCCGATTCAACTGGAAGCGGGTCAAATTTGAACTGTAGCTACCTTGTAGTTTGCTCTTTATTTTTTTCAAAAATCATTTCTAGGTACATAAGTACCTATTTAATCAGGGAAACACCAAAAATTTCCAAGATTCAACCACTAGCTAGGAACGGTCATTCCCGCCGTTTTGACCGCATTTTGAAACGGGTATAAAAAAATCAAAAAAAAACAAAAAATTGGGAATTCTTTGCATTGTGTCATTATATGTGGACAAGATCGCAAAAATAATAACAAACTTGTAATACGGAAATTATTTTAAAAAAGTGTTCTCAGAAATGAGCTATCATCTCTGAAGATTCATGCCTTTCAAGCCAAATGATCAATCTTACGGCCACATTCATAGCATAGTTTATTCAAATGATCTCATATTGTGCACAAGGGTGCATCATGGAATTCCAAACAATGTTGCCTAAGGGAGTTTTCATTTTCTTTGGACGAAAAAGTCATTTTCCATTTTTTGAGTGCCCCAAATGAGGTTTTTTTGTGAAGAATCTACCAAATAATTGTTTCAAAATTGGACCAAATCATTTTTATAAAATACTAGGCCATATTTAATGCACAATTGACCAAATTATTGGGTGTAAAAAGTTTTGATCCACCTCTCGTGAAAAAGACAAATATCCGCCGATTCAATTGGAAGCGGGTCAAATTTGAACTGTAGCTACCTTGTAGTTTGCTCTTTATTTTTTTCAAAAATCATTTCTAGGTACATAAGTATCTATTTAATCAGAGAAACATCAAAAAAATTCCAAGATTCAACCACTAGCTAGGAACGGTCATTCCCGCCGTTTTGACCGCATTTTGAAACGGGTATAAAAAATTCAAAAAAAATCAAAAAATTAGGAAACCTTTGCATTGTGTCATTATATGTGGACAAGATCCCAAGAAAAATAACAAACTTGTAATACGGCAATTATTTTAAGAAAGTGTTCTCAGAAATGAGCTATCATCTCTGAAGATTCATGGCTTTTAAGCCAAATGATCAATCTTATGGCCACATTCGTGGCATAGTTTGTTCAGATGATCTCATATTGTGCACAAGGGTGCATATTGGAATGGCAAACAATGTTGCCTAAGGAAGTTTTCATTTTCTTTGGACGAAAAAACCATTTTTTATTTTCTGAGTGCCCAAAAGGAGGTTTTTTTGTGAAGGACCTCCCAAATAATTGTTGCAAAATTGGACCACATCAATTTTCTAAAATACTAGGACTTATTGAATGCACATTTGACAAAATGGTTGGGTGCAAAAAGTTTTGATCCACCTCTCGTGAAAAAGACAAATTTCCGCTGATTTAGTTGGAAGCGGGTCAAATTTGAACTGCAGCTGCCTCATAGTTTGCTATTTATTTTTTTACAAAAATCATTTCTAGTTACATAAGTACCTATTTAATCATAAATACATGGTTTGGTGGCGATACGTCGAGGTTTCGGCGGTGGCCGAGGGCCCCAACTCTAGAGCGCGTAAACTCGCATGCCCGCCGCGTGGTCACCGCGTGACCGTGGCGTTGCCATGTGTTCTGGGTGGCCTAGGTATGTCTAGTGGGTTGGGCACTCCCCAGGTAGGTGCTAGGAAGAAAATCACAACATAATATTCTCACGAGGAGACCGATCGATGCTCAAACATGAATAAGCAGCCAAGTGTTTGATTTGTGGTACAGGAAATGCACATGGCTAATGGGCGTGAGTTTTGGCTGAGGATGATCAGTTACTAAGAAGACCGTCTTCAAAAAATTTCAGCTCAAAAGGAGGAGCCTAGGTGGTACTTGCTTTACAAAGTACCACACTGGACATAAATACGAATGTTGAAGCTCGGCTCAAAATAATGAATGGATTGAGCTGGCATTTGGTGGAGGATGGTAATTTGGGCATGGGAAAGCACTGTTGAAAATGGATACTATTTGGACATGCCAAAGTGGTACTTCCTTCACAAAGTGCTGCTCTGAACAGAATAGGAAAATGAATATTTTCAAATTATTTTTGAACTAGGCAAGGAATGTTTTTGACATATTTGATGAAGATATGATCCAAAACATTTATGAGATTTTTTGGGAATTTTGGGAATAACAGAAATATAGGTTGCTTCACAACCTAGGGCAAAAACTGCCACATGGACATGACACATAGGCAAAACTGATGAGATGGCGCCTAGTCATCACAACCCACCACAATCTACAAGGCTATGACCATCTATATTGGTCATTAACAACTAGAAATAAGGCAGCGGACTAGCATTGTTTGCTTTGTGACCATTTCGTGTAAGGAAATTACGACCTTTCTGACCAAAATGGTCGCAATGGTTTAGGGTTTGGAGCCCCCCGAACAGCTTTTGACCAATTGGTCTGAAATGGTCATAGATCTATGACCAATTCTTCCAGGGTCACTGACATAAGGTCACTAGTTGACATATTTCTTGTAGTGCATCTCAGGGTGGAGGGGCGCAAGGGAGTTGAGGGAGTTCTTCCTTGCGGCCGGCTTCCGCCACCTCCCCCGCGACTCTCCGAGGATGTACCATGTTGAGGAGGTCACCCACAACGGCGTTGTGGTTGGGATCCTCGCTACGTTCACTAACCCATTCGACACTTTCTACCTCCTCGGGCGAGTGTATTGGGTTGGTTGTGAGTTCATAGCTTTCACCACCCATAACATTTTCACCGACTTCAACTACATCTTCCCCAAAAACGGCGTTATGCACACGCTCCCATATCCAATCAACAACGACGAGTGAAGGGCGCCCGGAGGAGCGAGGTGGCCCGGCGTTCACCTGGAGGAGGAGGAGAGAAGAACCTGAAGAAGAACTCGCGTTTGGTGCCCCCGATCTATCGTATCGTATCGTATTAGTTTTTAACTTGTAATTGTTATGCTAGTATTATTAAGTTGTATTAGTATTTTTAAGTTGTAAGGCTATCGTGGAACTATGGGTTGCAATCGTTATGCTTCTATATAATCATTATGCTACTATATATATTGTGTGTTTCGTGCTATTATTTGTAGATTGCTATGGGTTGTTCCATTATTTGTGTATTGCTATTGGTTGCTACGGGCCCGGGTTGCTACACTCCAATCACCACACACACCATCTTCAAAATATTGGCCAAATAATGGGTCATGACCCAACCCATAGACATGCAACTAGGAGCCCCATGAAAACCCACTATGGACATGCAACTAGGAAATGCAAACTAATTTACTTCATGCAAGCATGCAACCCATTTAGTCCATGGAACCGTAGACATGCATAAAAACAAGTAACATTTAGTTTTAGTGCATCAAAAAATGATCCATCACAAAATTTAGTGCAAGAAAAAGGCCAAAGTAAAAACAAGTAACATTTTATTTGCCTAAGTTAGAGGTGGGCTGGTGCCCCTACGCGGGTGGGCTGGTCTCTATTTTGGGCATGGTTATTTTCTCAGGGCCCATTTTCTCATGGCCCAACATCTATTCGGCGGCCCAGTATTGTTTTTTACTAGAAGCTGAATTGGGGTGTGTACTCTGTTAACTGAAGAACAAAAACAGAGGAAACAGAGCATGAACACTGAATAGGGCCCCTAAATATCATTACAATAATTCAAGCAAGTTTTGCATCACATGAATTCAAATTCATCTAACAAATGATCCCTGGCTAACTCAAACTACTCGGCACCCCTGAAACTAGCTCACTAACTAACTGAAACGCTAACAAATTCTAGCGATTGATGAACATCAAGTAAACTAAACCCATAGCAATGACACAACCATAAAATGCTCCAGCCATCATATTTGCTTGCTGCTTCAAATCGATCAGATGCTTTAGTTGCTTGCCGATTTTCTTCAATTCACACTTCAGTTCTGCACTGTGCATCATCGGATTGGCTCTGTCCACCAAATTGGGGGCTTGTTCCACGGCAAGCCGCCCCCAAAATTAAGCTCTTGGGTTGGGGTTGATCCCTCCAATTTCAACCTTTCAACATAGTCATCGAGCCACTCAAAATGCCCACATTTCTTCAGAACCTAAAAAACAGGGGGGCGGCGGCGCATATCCTAGATCCACCACCCAGATCCACTGCCCTAATTCCAGGAAAAAAAGAAAGAAATTGGGAGAAATTAGACAATAGGATTGGTCAAGAACACAGATTTAACCTGCCCCAGCTGTGGCTTGCTCAAACATTTCACAAACTCGCGCCCACGGTTGCCATTTTCTTCCCTCACACAAGTCAAACGCTTGAGAGGCTCCATGCGCGGGCAATCGTGGCATCTTGTTAACGGCAGTGGACCATACTGCGTCCATGATTGGCGGGTGGCCGAAGTCGAGCTAGACATCACTCGCCGGCAGCGCGCTTTGTTGCCGGAGCAGATGAAGAAGAAGGTGGGTGAGGGAGTCCTGATTAGGGGGTGTCCGGATGACCGGACTATGACCTTTGGCCGGACTCCCGGATTATGAAGATACAAGATTGAAGACTCCGTCCCATGTCCGGATAGGGACTTTCCTTGGTGTGGAAGGCAAGCTTGGCGATACGATATGAAGATCTCCTCCCATTGTAACCGACTCTGTGTAACCCTAGCCCTCTCTGCTGTCTATATAAACCGGAGAGTTTTAGTCCGTAGGACGAACAACAATCATACCATAGGCTAGCTTCTAGGGTTTAGCCTCTCTGATTCGTGGTAGATCAACTCTTGTAATACCCATACCATCAATATTAATCAAGCAGAAGTAGGGTTTTACCTCCACCAAGAGGGCCCGAACCTGGGTAAAAACATCATGTCCCTTGTCTCCTGTTACCATCCGCCTAGACGCATAGTTCGGGACCCCCTACCCGAGATCCGCCGGTTTTGACACCGACATTGGTGCTTTCATTGAGAGTTCCTCTATGTCGTCACCAACAGGAAGGATGCCACACCCCATCTTTAAAGACGGCATGGTTGCTAAAGAAGCTTTGGTTGTCGGCCAAACTCTCCGGCTAGGCAGGTTTTTGATGACCGCCTGCTCGGCCGCCGCACCGGCGATGACCTCTCAGGTCATCAAAAGCAATCTCCAGATCGGCTCGGAACTTGCCGAGTAGTTAGATCCGATGGAGATCCCTTCCCTAAACGAGCTCTTGGATCGCATCGCCGCCCTGGGAGTCGCTACAGATTACGGCCAGATTGGGCTTAAACCCGATCAGAGAGAAATCGACTCTCGCCAGTTCACCCACCACGTCGAAGTGGTGGAAGAACAACGCGGAGAATCTTCGCCCATCCTAAGGACCAGATGTGTCCGGACTCCCGACCCCTCCAAGTCGGATATCCGCGCAGGGGAGGATGTCACCCAAGCCCTGAACCTAAAGCCAGGCAGCAGGCTTGATTCATTGAATAATGTCCAAGAAAACAAGCTTCCGGATTCGGAAATTTCTTGGCTCCTGAGTCTTAGATCGGGCGAGGTTCCGGACTTAAATCCACCCACCCACCCAACTATAAGGGATTTATCCCAAATACGGCAAGAGCCCAGAGAAACAGTACACCACTGCTGGGCCAGATTCCTCCTGGTTATAAACAGGATAAAGGACTGCCGTGAGAAGGATGCAATTACATTCTTCTGTAACAACTGCACGGACATCGGAATCCTCAACACCATAAGTCGTCGCGAAATTACACGATTCGCCGACTTGACATCCATAGTACAAAAGTACTGTGTGACAGAAAGCGTTCGGAAAACCGAAACGAAGTTCTGGGACAATCTAGCCCTGAATACAATCCCAGTCCGAAACAAAAGGGCGCATTATCGCCAGGCACCTAAGCCAAACAGCAAAAAACAAAAACCCTCTATAGGGTATGGGACCGTACTGGAGGGATGGCTCAATGGACCCTGTAAAATTCACAGTTCAGGGGAAGTCGCACCAACTCACAGCCTTAGAGCATGTTGGATACTCCGGCAGGTGGCCAGGAGTGGCGAGGAGCTTCTAACTCCAGAATCTGCAGAGCACCACCCCAGAAACGCCAATATGGTGTCAACAGTCTTCGAGACCTTCACATCGAACAATGCGAGGAAGCGAACGCTCTGCAGCCTTGCCGAAGTCTACCAGGTAGCAACAATAAATCCATGGAGTGACACGGCTATTACTTTTAATGCCAGCGACGAACCTAAATTCCGGACAGCCCGAGCACCAGCCACATTGGTCCTCAGTCCGATAGTGGACGGTTTCCGGCTTACAAAGGTACTCATGGACGGCGGCAGCAGATTGAACCTCATTTATGAGGAAACACTACGAAAAATGGAAATAGACTGGAGCCGCATCGAGAGAAGCAACACAACCTTTAGAGGAATAATCCCCAGCCGGGAAGCATGCTGTTCAGGGAAAATCACACTGGACGTAGTGTTCGGCACGCCGGATAATTACAGATCCGAGGAGGTCACATTTCAAGTGGCCCCGTTCAGCAGCGGATACCACGCTCTGTTAGGGCGAGAAGCATTCACAATTTTTCAAGCTATACCCCATTACGGGTACATGAAGCTCAAAATGCCCGGACCCAACAGAATCATCACTCTTGCTAGTGATCCAAACACAGCGCTCCGCGCCGAATACAAGACAGCCGTACTGGCCCTCGAGGCACTATCTGAAGCCCTAGCAGCTGAGGAACTAACTGTGTTGCGGTCCACGGTGGACAGGGACGACGTGATACTCGACAAAAGATCCAAGTCCACCTCCTTCAAGCCGGCAGACGAAATAGTCAAGTTCCAAGTCCATCCAACGGACACCACAAAAACGGCCTCCATCGGGGCACAACTAAAACCCGATGTCTACGCCGCACTCAGAGAATTCCTACGAGAAAATTGGGACATTTTTGCCTGGCACCCTTCAGACATGCCGGGAATCCCACGCAGGCTGGCCGAGCACAGCCTGAACATCCTCAAAGGATTCAAGCCCGTTAAGCAGACTCTTTGGCGTTTCTTCGAACCCAAGAGACAAGCCATGGGAGAGGAGCTAGCAAAACTACTGGAAGACGGATTCATCAAAGATATAAAACATCCGGACTGGCTAGCAAACCTGGTGATGGTACCAAAGAAGGACAAATCCTGGCGCCTATGTGTCGATTTCAAAGACCTAAATAAAGCCTGCCCGGAGGATCCCTTTCCCCTCCCCCGTATTGATCAAATCATCGACGCCACTGCAGGACACGATTCATTGTGTTTCCTCGACGCATACTCTGGCTACCACCAAACCAAGATGGCAGAGTCAGACCAAGCCGCAACGGCATTCATCACCTCGTACGGCCCATTCTGCTTCAACACGATGCCCTTCGGGCTCAAAAACACCAGCGCAACATATCAGCGCATGATTCAGACATGTCTGGCCAACCAGATCGGCAAAACAGATGAAGCATACATAGATGACGTGGTCATCAAATCCAAACATGTCAAAACTTTAGTAGACGACTTGAGGCTCACGTTCAACAATCTCCTAGCATATGACATTAAGCTCAACCCAGAAAAATGTGTTTTCGGCGTGCCAGCCGGAAAGCTCTTGGGCTTCATTGTATCCGGTAGAGGAATTGAGGCAAACCCAGCCAAGATCCGAGCTCTGTCGCAATTGGATATCCCAAAAGACCTCAAGCAAATACAAAAATTGACCGGATGCGTGGCGGCTCTAAGTCGCTTTATCTCCCGCTTAGGAGAAAAGGCCTTACCCCTTTATCACCTCCTGCGGTGCACCGAACACTTCGAGTGGACGGATGCCGCCACGGCCGGACTCGGAGAAATCAAAGCCATACTGGCAACAAATCCGGTCCTGGCCGCGCCCAACACCGGCGAACCTATGCTATTATACATCGCGGCAACCCATCAAGTTGTAAGTGCGGTGCACGTCGTTGATCGAGCAACGGACGGACACAAGTTTCCTCTCCAAAAACCGGTTGACTACGTATCCACTGTCTTAACCCCATGCAAGTCCCGGTACCCGCATTATCAAAAGATAGCATACGCGGTGTTCATGGCATCCCGGAAGCTGTGACACTATTTCCAAGAGTGTTCAATAACAGTGGCATCCGAAGTACCTCTTAATGATATTATAAACAACTGCGACGCAACGGGCCGGATTGCCAAATGGGCCATTGAGCTCCTTCCGTTTGATATAATTTACAAGCCATGACGAGCTATCAAATGCAGGTTTTGGCTGACTTCATCGCCGAATGGACCGAAGCCGAGCTCCCTAAAGAGTATGGCGCATATTCCAACTGGATCATGCACTTCGACGGCTCCAAAATGCTGGCTGGCCTGGGGGCTGGCGTTGTTCTGATGTCCCCTGCAGGAGATACAGTCCAATACGCATTCCAGATAATGTACATGGACTCCAACAACGCAGCCGAATACAAGGCCCTTCTACATGGTCTCCGGATGGCAGTCTCCATGGGCATTCAGCGCCTAGAGGTCCGTGGGGATTCAAACCTCGCGGTATCCCAAATAAATGGAGACTTTGATGCCAAAGATCCAAAAATGGCAGCTTATCACAACGCCGTCTTAAAGATGTTAGCCCGGTTTGAGGGGCTCGAATTTCAACATATAGCCCGGGAGAACAACCAGGCAGCAGACGTGTTGGCACGCATCGGCGCAAAGCGCGATGCCGTACCTCCCAACATCTTCCTAGAGAGGCTTTTCAAGCCATCCGTAACATGGGAGGGAGAGTCCGGAAACAACAGCTCGGACACAGCCACACTACCCCTCACTGAACATTCCGACGCAGTTGGTGGCTCTGCCAATGAAACAACACCGTCAGCCCACACAATAATGGCAGTCATTGCCCCGTGGACAGAACCATTCCTAGCCTACCAAACTAGGCAGGAACTTCCCGAGGACCAAAACGAGGCCCGCTGCATAGTGCGGCGATCTAAAGCCTACAAAGTCCACGAGGGAGAGCTTTATAAGAAGAGCACAACCGGACTCCTGCAAAGGTGTATCTCCGAAGAAGAAGGGCGAAATCTTCTGCCTGAAATTCATGCCGGACTAGGCGGGCACCACGCCGCAGCTCGGGCCCTTGTAAACAAGGCCTTCCATACCGGATTTTATTGGCCGACGGCCCGGGCAGACGCTCAGGACTTAGTGCAGCAATGCGTCGGTTGCCAATTATTCACTAATCAAAGCCACATGCCACCTACCGCCCTACAAACCATACCCATCACCTGGCCTTTTGCGGTCTGGGGGCTTGACATGGTTGGACCCCTTAAAGGAGGAACCCACAAGAAAAAATATTTACTGGTCATGGTGGACAAATTCACCAAATGGATAGAGGCCAAGCCCGTAAAGACGGCCGAATCCAGACCGGTGATAGACTTCATATCCGGGGTTGTACACCGTTACGGCGTCCCCCATAGCATCATAACTGACAACGGCACAAACTTTACAGCCGACGAAGTTAAACTCTGGTGCAAAAACATGGGCATCAAGCTCGACTACGCTTCAGTCTATCACCCACAAACTAACGGTCAAGTCGAATGAGCCAACGATCTTATTATGAGCGGCATCAAACCCAGACTAGTGCGATCCCTCAAGGAATCAAACAAGCACTGGGTAGAGGAGCTTGACTCCGTACTCTGGGAGCTGGGGACCACGCCGAATCGCACAACCGGATTTACACCATTTTTTATGGTATACGGCGCCGATGCAGTTCTGCCCTGCGACATAATACATGACTCACCTCGAGTGCGCATGTACGAAGAAAGAGAAGCCGAGCTCGATCGGCAGGACAGCTTAGACGCGTTGGAGGAGGAGCGCGACGTGGCAAAAGATCGTTCCGCATTCTATCAACAACAGGCCCGAAGATATCAAAGCAGAGAAGTACGGGCCAAAACTTACAACATTGGCGAACTACTTCTACGCCTGCCGAACAAGAAAAAGGACAAACTAAAGCCCAAATGGGAGGGTCCCTTCATAATCGACCAAGTACTGACTGGCGGAGCGTACCGTCTGCGAAACGCATCGGACAACCGACTCGAGCCGAACCCATGAAGGCATCAAAGACAACTTTATTGAACTTTCTCCAAAAAGAAATGGAATGAGTCAGTATTGCATATTTCTTACTCACCACACCCTCCAAGAGAGTCTCGTTCCAATTCTAGGCCATGAGATGCAAAAAGACCAGGGACAGTAAGTTTCTGCCCGCGAGCTCAGACTCATCCTCATGAAAGGTAAAATCAAAAAAATGTCAACATAATTGTAAAAATCTGACTTTGTTTTTACGAATTGACATTGACGAATTCTGAACATGCGTGCAAATTTTCTTGAAGAAAAAACATGTCAATATGCTTTCGTAGAAAAAACAAAATTGATGCTCCATGTGTTGTTTTTTTAATGAAAATTTGCACGCATGTTGATATTTTGTCAATGTTTGTTCCAAAGAAATTCAGTTTTTTTCTATTACTATTGTTTTTTATTTTACTGTTCACAAGGGTACATATGAGCTCACGAGTAAACTATATAGCCTTCATTCTCAACAGGACATATCTGAATGGTCATGACTTCTGTTTTGCTTTTCCCTTGACATTCCTTTTGTTCATGGATCTTTTAGCTGTAAGGTACATTGATTTGAAGTGTGCGAAACATATTGTTTTAATCATACAAACAAATGCAACATACATTTTTATTGAAATGAGTGAATAGCTTGGAAATGTCACATATTCTTTATGAATAGTACAAACATTTTCTAAAACTAGAGCAAACTTTTTATACATAGCATGAACATTTGCTAAATGTGGCATGAATACTTTTAAAATATTAAATAAATTATTTTTCACAATAATGTATGTGGCTTCAGTTTAGCCATCACTTTATCTTCACTAGTGTATTTGGCTTCAGTTTAGTGCATAATTATATTTAGCCATCACTCTGTTTTCACTAGCGAACGTCAAGCCTTGAGTTAGTTGCACCACTCTCTCCATGTCCTACACATGATTCACCACTTGCACTTGTCAATGTATAATAAAGACAATGTGAATGTACTTTTCATTAATGCTTAGGAAAGTAGCTAATGCCTAAATGCATAAGAAACAAAACATGCCGGATTGGCACTAAATCTAACAATAGGAATTATTTACCATTGCATGTTGGAAATCACCCATCATAGGCACCAAGAAATGTTTACTTTCATCCTCTGAATTTTTGTAGTTGTATTCATCCCGCAGTGTGCATCTTCCACAAGACGGAGACATCATCTTAGCATGGCCACCTGCAGAAATAAATAGTGGATTTTGAAAAAATGAAGAGTTTTCATATACGACCTGATGGATCAAGAGAGGGACAGAGCAAAGCCGCACACCAACCAATCGACGGAGGATTACTACCAAAGATCACAGTGAAATGGAGGGTGAGGAACTCCAAGATAAAACTATGGCCGAGATCACACTCAAAAATAAGACATGGAACCCTCTCCTCGTTTGAAAATATAACCGTCTGAATAACTGTATTTATAAACTCATTAAGAATAATGATTAATGTAAAACTTAAGCTTCCTGTCACCTTAATTATTTGCCTCTCCCGCCTGGCTTCTCCTCGAATACAAAGGAAATAATAAATATGGCAGAGAAAAAGTTCCAGAACCTAAAGTCTCATGACTGCCACGTGATTATGACGCAACTGCTTTCGGTTGCATTGAGGGGGCTTCTACCGGAAAAAGTTCGATTAGCCATTGTGAAGCTATGTGCATTCCTCAATGCAATCTCTTCTTTGGACATATGGGAACTTGACTATGGACATGATTTTAAGGTCCCTTTGTTTCAGTGCAAATGGGTCAATCTGTCAAGAGGCGGGATACAGGTAGACCCATAGTACGGAATGACAATATTGGATCTGAACAATCTTGGGTACACAGACTAACCATTCATCCTAACCAATGATGTGGCGTAGGTTTTCTATGTGAAGGACATGTCTACCAAACCGAGAAAAAGAAAGGATAAGGAAGCGAATACAGCATACGATGAGCCAAAGCGCCACATAGTTTTTTCAGGAAAAAGAGAAATCATGGGAGTGGAGGGCAAGACAGACATGTCTGAAGATTATGAAAAGTTTTATGAAATTCCTCCCTTCAAAGTCAAGGCTGACCCAAGCACCCTGTTAAACGATGAAGATTATCCATGGTTACAGCGCAATAAGCAAAGGACACAAGCGAAGAAAAAGTGAAGACTTTCTCTCCACAACTATTATGATGATGCCTTTGATCTAAAATATCACTGCAGTTACATGTGAAGAAATGAAATGCCTTTTGTAACAGATGAGTTTTCATATGAAACCCTGATACTTCGCAAGAGATTGTCCATTTTGTACACAAAGTGCATCCAGTTTTTGCCATAACCCTCTCGACTTTTTATAACATGCTATGTGGGTGAAATGATGATATCATGCCAACTTTCAACCTTTTCAGATTTCATTTGTAGTGCTTTTCAATTTCAGGGTCATTCAGCTTACACTACTAGGGTTAGCACTTGAAATATGTGTAGTTGTAGAAGTAGCGCTGTTATGGGCAGCGCTACAGGTAAGTATTGTTAGCAATAGCGCTTCCAGGACCAGCGCTACTGATAACTATCTGCAGAGCTTGTTCACATGAAGCATTGCTGCTAAGCCAGCGCTACTGCTAGGTGCTTTCCAGTGCTACTGCTAATGTTCCTCCTTTCATAGATTTGCACCCCCTCTACATATTTGTGATGTATTTATACAGGATCTATATGATAGTTTCATAAGATCGTACTAAACGTACACTATTCTCATCATATCATAGACATACAGTAGTCTCGTCATACCATCATCATCATCATCATTCAACACAAATACCATCACATCTCGAAAATAGCGATACACAAGTGCAATCATGTCATGTCTCGAAAAAGTGCAACTGCATGGTCATGGCACACACACAAGTTTCATCATCTCTATCTAAACCATGACGTAGAAGAGAAGAGCAATCAGCATGAGCAAGAGCGCGACTATGTAGTACCGGCGGTCTCGCCCCTGCTCATTCTGGAGTGTCCACCTCAAGTAACTACTTTCCGCTTCGGCTCTGCTGTCGAACCCTCTGTGGCTAGCACGCGGATACCTGTGCACCTGGGCCTGAGCAGCTGGCCAGTGGTCGTAGACTCCTGGAACCCTCCCAACATACACAGCGTAGTAGTCCTTCGCCCTCTCTGATCTATGTACCTGCATCGTGAGTTGATGAATTGAACGATAATATGCAACATAATGTACTTAAGAAAACAAGGAGGCATAATTAGCAAAATACAAGCAACCAATAGTAAACATAAATGACGAAGTTCCTCATACCCAAACTAATTAACTAGAGCGATCTACGTTGGTTCAGGACCACGGTTTAGTTACATCACATAGTTTCGCCGTGCATGAATTCAAAGTTTTGCCGTAGAAAGACAGTAGTGACACATTGTCATCAAAAATCAGTCCTCCATGTCAGCGGTCCAATCTTCATAGTCAGGGAGGAAGCACCCGAGCTTCTTGAAAGGCTTCAGGTCCAGACGTTGAGCGAGTAGCAGTGCTCCCACATCTTCCCGCGTGATTTGCCCATCATAGAACATCCTTGTTGGTATGAGGACCTGCTTCATGATCACTTGGGCAAGTTCACATTGTACGTGATAAAACTCAGCTCTAATTCGATGATTCGATGTCTTTCCTATGCTTGTGGCCCAGCTGACAATCTCGGAATCATTGGTAGTAGCTGACATGCGAAGGCGTTGATTATCCCTTCTGTACTCAAGCAGGTGATGCATGAGGTAGAATCCATCAGCCATACTGGTGTGCAGTTGCTGGATGCAGCAGAAGTTGGTCTTATGACCGAAAGCCAGCCCGCGACCCCTGTACATTTTCACCTTGAAATATCCACTAGACAGGCTGAAGGTTAACAGGGCACTATCGAGAACACTCTTTATGTCCTTGTAATCCTTTTTCCTGAGGTTCTTCGATGAGCCCAAGTACATAGCATGGGAGTATTCCGGGTACAGAACGATGAGGACGCCCCCCTGCTGCGCAAATTAAGTACACCTGAAATTAGCCTCCATGCTTGCAAAGGAATGATTAACACATACGAAAGGATATGTGCGGATGACTTACGTGGGATGATAAGGCACGAGAATCGCTTCCTTGTCCTTATTAGCGATCATGAAGTCACCGAGGTACTTGATCGCATAGTCATGGTGCGCTTTGCAAACTGCCAAGAAGCTCTCGTGCGTATAGAACGGGTCCATGATGTAGATATATTGTATGTTCTCAATCCTGATGAAGTAGTTGAGATACAACACATAAATGCGGATGAACTGGAAATCCATCTTGGTCATGTGGAACATGTCGTAGATGTAGTCAAATCGCAGGATGAACTTATTCGCGGGCCATCTCTCGACGTACAACTTCCCACCCGTCACCTGAGCCGCGTAATAGACTGAATGCTATTTGTGCCATTGTTCATCTCCAGCTTGAACATAATTAGGACTGGGCAAGAAAAAAAATGGAAGGCTTGGAGGTGGAGCAATAATACATCATTTCCTTCTCATGTGGTAGCGCGCCTCACATGTTTTTCGATAACATGACATACATGGATAGGGTGCTGAAGGAGAACAAAAGGTACAACACATGTGGGCGAATGAGCAATTTAGTGAGCCTTTACAGTTAGCCATTCAAGCAATCATAAAATAATTTCTTCCAACAACATTAAATGAACTTCTCGATGCAACTTTTTTTGAACATAACTTCTCTATGCAACTTGGTATAGATGAAATTCGGGCCAATAGCTCCTATGCGACGTTTTTGAGGTGAATTGGCAAGAGTGCGACGTTGTTCGAGCGAATGGCTGTGGTGCGACACATTTGAGCAGGTAAATAGCCCATGCATGACATGGCTGTTAAATGTGGTTAAATTGGTCGTCAACCAAGCCCGCCCGTTTATGTTAGGACATGTGGGTCCAACTTAATTGTTCCTCAAAACAGCTGACCTTGCCCTGCCGCCCGACCGTGCTGGGCCCGCCACTCTGCCCCCCTTCTTCTCCGGTGGCGGCGGATCTTGCGTTCTCGGTGGCGGCGGAGGAGCCCTCGTCCTCAACAGCGGTGGAGCCTTCGTCCTCAGAAAATGGTGAGTGAATTCAAACCCTAGTCGCCTTCCCGTTCCTCTCTCGGGCCCGTAGATCTCAGCTCGTTTCCTCTGTTTTTGCTTGCGGAATCGATAGGTTGTGAGGGGAGCTCGTGGGCATACTGAGATGGAGCCGCCAGATTCAACTTCGAATAGGTAATGCGCCTCTCTCCGATCCAATTTTGCATGCAATTAGGGGGTGGCCTCCTCTGCTCTTTCTCACGGGCTCACATTGTCCGCCACTGACAGAGGGGATGCTGCCACTCGGACCTTTGAATTGACAGTCAATTTCTTTCCATCAAAGGAAAAATTAGTTGATGGTAGCATACAGAACATTGAGAGAGACACAATTGTTAAATGGGATGTTGAGTTTACAGAGATTGATCCACAAGTTCTACAGAACATGGAAGAGACAGAAGTGGAGAAATGGGTGGAAAAAATTGGGGAGAATATTGTTTGGGGTCCAGAGCAAGAAGTATTACTGTTGCGGTTTGATGATTGGAAAGGAGAGTATGTTAGAATAGAAGACGGTGAACAGATTGTTGAAGAAATCGATCGGCAAAATGGTTGGACAAGCAAACGGGCTAATTTTTTTTGCTGAGCTCGTTGATCTGAACATTTTTTCGAAGGTTGGATATGTGCCATCATAATTGGCTGTGCAGATGGTAGACGATGATTGGGCTACACAGAGACCATTGATTCCCATGTGTAATGAACTTACAGTAATAGCCGAAGAGGGACAGGTGAATGGAACTGAAACTGAAACTACAACAACTATTGATTGGAATGTAGTTGAATTAGATGAGCCTACTGATATGGTCATTGCACCAATGCCTGACATTGAGATGGCCAAACTTTTTGGCATTCCAGTCGATGACAGAGATAAGCAGGAGTGGGGCGAATCTAGTTTGCCTGCTAATGCTGATGAAGAAGTAGATGGACAGTTGATGGAACAAGCTGCAGATGAAGTAGATGATGCACATGATGATGAGCTGGTTCATGTGTATGACAAAGAAAACCCTGTCATTGAAGTAGGCAAGTTGTTCCCAAGCATGAAGGAGTTTAGGATGTGTTTCAAGACTTATGCAGTGAAACATGAGTTTGATGCCAAGACTGTTTGGACTGATAGAAAGAAGTTTTATGCGAGGTGCAGATGATTTGATGGTAGTGTGAAGCCTTGCAAGTGGTACATATCTGCTAGACTGCAACCTGATGGAAGTACTGTCAGGGTTACCCAAATCCCCAATCAACATACTTGTATTACATGTTAACAGACAGTATCAACCATGACATCAGAACTTTGGGTTGCAGAAAAGATCACCCCAATTTTAGCCAAAACACCAAACACTACTGCCAAGAAACTCAAAGTAGACTTGGAAAAGATGTACCCCATTAAACTGAAATATACCACAGTGTGGAAGGCAAAATAAAGGGCAATGAAAAATTTATATGGTGATTGGGCAAATACATTTAGGATGCTTTACCACTTCAAAGGAGAGGCGGAAAAGAGGTCACCTGGCAGTGTTGTGGAGATAGATACAGAGGTATCACCCTCAGGTGAAGTCAAGTTCTCCAAGTTTTTTATGGCTTTGAAGCCTTGCATCGATGGGTTCAAAGCAGGGTGTCGTCCATATTTGAGCATAGACTCATCATTTTTGACAGGCAAGTGGAATGGTCAGTTGGTAGCATGCAATGCTCTAGATGGACACAACTGGATGTTTCCTATTGTTGTTGGCTTGTTTCAGTCAGAAACAGAGGCTTCATGGACATGCTTCATGATCCAGTTGAAAAGATGCCTAGGGCCAGTGTCACCTTTGGCTATACACACAGATGCATGTAAGGGGCTTGAAAATTCAGTGAAAAATGTTTTCCCACATGCTAAGCAGAGGGAGTGCTTCGGTCATTTGTGGATGAATTTGATCAAAAAATTTAGAGGATAAGAATTTGGGCGCATGTGTCCAGCAGCAAGATCTTACACTAGACAGACACACAAATATCATCTTGATAAGATCATGGCAGCATGTGATGTGTTTGGTCCATGGCTGAACACCTACCATTCTTTGTTATGGTATAGGTCAGCATTCAACACTGCCATCAAGTGTGACCACATCAACAACAATTTGGCAGAGAGTTTCAACAACAAGGTGAAGGAGTTAAAAGATTTGCCTGTGCATGACATGGTTGACCAAATCAGGATCATGCTCATGCGGTTGTGGGAATTGAGAAGAAGGATAGGTGATTGTCTGCAAGATGATAAGCTTCCAGCAGTGGTACAACAGGTGGTCAATAAGAGCAGAAATCTTTCACATTTGTTTGTTGAAAAATCTTCACCTTGGGGTGCTGAAGTTAGAGATAACAAAACTGGAAGGAGACATGTTGTTAACACTGAATTGCATGATTGCACATGCCTCGAGTGGCAACACACTGGTAAACCATGTGAGCATGCCATTCTTTTCTTAACATCCCAACCGAAGATAAACATGCACCCATATTTGCATGAATATTATTCGGTAGCAAGATTCAAAGCTGCATATGCTACTCCAATTCCACCACTTACAGATCAGTCTCAGTGGCCTGAAGTGGACATTGAATTTTCCATGTGTCCTCCCTTGACGGAAAGAAAGGCTAGCAGGCCTAAACATCATAGATTCAAGGCATGGTTTGAGAAAGGTGGGAGTAGTAAGAAGGGAAAGAAAGATGGAAAGCCAAAAAGGGCACAGAAAGTTAACAAAAACAGATACAAGTTATGCCAGGAACTTGGGCACAGAGTGGGATCTGTCAAATGCCGTTACACTCCTGATAAGCCAAAGTATGTTCTTGTTTATTTGTCTGTGTTTTGATTTGGTGCTTTTTTCCAGTTACTATATCTATAACATTTTCCCAATGGCCAGGAGGAAGCGAGCGAGTCAGCCCCTTGTTGTTGAACAGTGTTGGCCAACAAAAAAAGCAAGAGTAAATGGCGGTAGAAAGAACAAAAGTGTGCCTGAGCCTGAGCAGACTGAAGAAAATCCTGCTGCAGTTAACATTCAGACTGAAGAAACTGCTCTCGAGGTTGAAACTGAACCTGAGCGTGTTGAGGTTCAGACTGAAGAAACCCATGTTGAGGTTCAGACTGAAGAAACCCATGTTGAGGTACACATCAAAGAAACTGAAACTTCTATCAACATTGAGACTGAAGACACTGATCACGAGGGTGTTGCCGAGGTGTTGAAAAGACTAGTGAAGAAAACCAAGATGATCAGTGAACTTGTGTGTGTAGTAGAACCAAAAACAAGAAGTGCTAAGGCGAAGAAGGGCACACAACGTGGTAGGAAGAGGTAGAACAGAGAACAGTTTGGAAATTTGGGGCATGTAATAATATTTGGTAACTTGTCTAAAATAGCCAAATAAAATTCAAATTTAAATTCAAATTTGGGCTCAAATTTGAATTAGGGATGGGGTATTGATGTTTTAATGCTATCTAAAGTACCTCAACTGAAATATGTTTTCTTGCTGATCATTCCGAGCCCTTTTGGTAAGTTGAACTCATAGTCATGAAAAGTGTGTCTCAAATGACCTCCAAAGGTAGGGTAAACGGCCTCATATTTAAGCAAAAAAATTTGGCACCTTCTCTAAACCAGCCAAATATTTTTTCTGCACATCTATTCTACCTATATAGTGTAAATATAAAGTCTCGCTATTTATTGAATTAAATTTCTATTATTTTCTTTTCTTTTTGAAAAAACAAGGTTTAATAGAAAATTATATATAAAACAAGTTTAAAACATGAAAATGAGAAAAGTAAGTTAAGAACTTTCTTAGTCAATCCAAAATGAAATTTTGGTGAGGTTTTCACACTTTTCATTTTCAAAACCCCCACCTACTCTCGGGTGCGCACTACTCTCTCCCTTGAACTCCATACTACATTGTCCGAGGAATGGCAATTTTGTGAAGGGTTTTTCGTAAAAATGTATGTAAACCATATTTATATTTTTTTTCTCGTTACTATACGACATAATAAGACTATGTGCGCAAGTTACATATTTTTTTTTGAATTAGTTATGCTCAACCCTAATCAGTCAAAACCCCTCAAAACCCCTCAAAACCCCGCACACTTCCGGGTCGTCGATCGTTGTGTGTGGACGGTTGAGATCAGGCGCTAGGGTTAGCTACAGTGTGCATCGATCCGCATGAGACGCGCTGATTGGTTGGATCGGTGGGGTTTGGATCAGCCTCTCTCGTTGGGGCATCAGGACCGTTCATTTGAATCCAATGCCAAGAGTTGACGCGGTGCATGGACCAAGCCTACGCAGTGCCCTTTCCATCATTGCATGCGTGCCCGTGCCTGCCCGCCTGCCCGCCCGCAGCATGCATGCCCACACACAGAACTGCGCCCATGCATTGCATGCATGCCCGCCCTCGACGTAGCCCTGCTCCGCCACCTCCAACGAAGCAATAAGCTGTCGCATGCCTACCATTACAACCGATGCAGCGTCACATCAAAGCAAGCACCCGGCCAACGCTGCATGGCGTGCCGTGCATGGCGTGCTCCTCTTTGAGGACGTGATACTGGCATGGGGTATCGATGTGGGTATCGATGCAGTTCAAACGGCGTGTTGCCCATTACAAGATGGGCAAATGAAGGCGTCCGTGTCCATTATTGTCACGTCTCCCATCGACCGAACGTTGCCCTCTAGCCAGGCCCTAGCAAGATGGGATATGACATGAATGCATGGGTGACACACGCAGAGAACCCGGGGCAGGCGTGTCGCCTTGACCAACGACGGCACAGACGCATGCGTGATCCCGTCCCCCTTGACCCACGACCGGTGGCACAGAACCATCGCAGCCTATTTCCCACGCTCGTGTACACACTTCCATGGGGCGCCACCAAACGCCGCCCGCCCATTAATTCTACCCAGTGAAACCACTCGAAGAAATCAAAAACCACGTCGCTCTTGGGCTATTTAAGCCGGGCACTATCGTCTTCCTCTCCCTCCTCATCCATACCCCATCCTCTTCCTCCTCTGCCCTCCTTCTTCCTTCTTCTCCATCGAACCCGATCGAGCCCTCGAGCCACCGGGGCCCCGAGCCACCATGTAGTACAACGCCCCCACCTACCAACTCCCCCCAACCATGCCGGAAAGGCTCTACCTGAACGGAGTATACGTGGAGAGTACCCTTAGGGTTTGGGCCATCACTACAAGAAATATGTCAACTTGTGACCACCACTATTGGTCACTGAAAGGTCATGGTTTTTCATTTGCGACCTTTTTGTGACCAAAAACAGAAGGTCAAAAGCTGGCGGTCGTAAACTGACTATAGTGACCTTCTTTGTGAGAAGGTCGTAGACGTTTACGACCAAAATATGCCTACTGTGGCGTTTTGGTCACTAGCAACCTCCCCAGGCCATGTAGGCATCCAGCGTGGCAAGCTGATGTGGCACAAGATTCAGCCCGGTCCAATTCGGTTTTCTACATGGGCCGAGCCCATTAATTCAGCCCATTTATATTTTTTTTGCTGCTAATTTTGGTGAACTACATGGGCCAAGCCCTACAATTCGGCCTTTTTATTTACTGGGCCAAGGCCTTTTTGTACCAGCAGTTTTAGTTTTCTTTTTTTATATAAAATGGGTCCATTAGTCAAACAAGTCCCACTTGTCAGGTTCTAATAAATGGGTCCCAGCTATTAGGCTCAGATTCTTCATATTTCAATTTGACATCATATTTGAATTTCATAGTAAGAAAATAACCAGTATTTAAATAGGCAAGCAGAAAACACACATAATAATTCAAATAACAATAGCCAGATTCACTACAAGCTCTACAAATGACACGTAATACAAGCTCAACATATACAATGCTTTACAAGCTCTACAAATGCAAAGCTCTGCAGTACTTTACAAGCTCTCCAAGTAATGTTACAAGCTCTACAAGTGTTTTCTTCTTCAACATGGAGCTCCTTGGATAGATATCAAATGCCGGACTCACTGGACGGCCATAGTCAGGACTGGGCTAACAGAACGACTGCAAGCCCTCCATGATCGCCCTGTTACATGAATCAGCTAAGAAGAATTAGAAAAACTGGAGTAAAATGGAGTAAAGGACAAATCATTATAGAATGATAAACACACAAAGCTCTATCCATAGTACCAGCAATGAATAACAAGAACAACTCCAGATTATTAGCTGATTCATTATAGAATAATATAGAACAAGCTCCCAGTTTGGAGCAAACAGTGGATAAAATCATGCAACAGCAATGGAACAATCATGCACACAGTATAATAAAATGGATAGAACAATAAAATGGATAGAACAATAACAAGAACAACTCCAGATTACACACAAAGCTCTATCCATAGTACCAGCAATGGATAAAATCATGCACATGGTATAATTCTGACTATAATATAACCATAGAACTAAAGATTCTACGTACTTTGAACTCATCAACTAATAAGTGAGAATGATCTAATTGTATGCAAACAATCTTTTCTATTTGTTTATATTACTAAAACGGACATCTTCCTTTATGTGAAGAAGTCTGCTTCCTTCTTTAGTTAGTAGTAATAGTTCCATGCAAATCAACCGTGTGTGTATGCTTGAGCATGGTCTGGAGATTACATAAATAGAGGAACAGTATCCTAAACAAAATAGCATCAAATAGCGGCGGGTGCTCAACCTATTTACCATACACTAGCAACACTTAAACCATAGCATTTGCATATACTTGTGTCACATTAGGGAGTTCAGAATGTACACAGTATATTCTAATAAAAAGGATTGGGAGCAGAGGGAGAGGGAGGTGGATATGGACATGCTACCTCCTGCTGCAGTGGTGCCTCTTGGTGGTCATGCTTGAGCTCCTCCTAATGCTGCGTGAATCCAAGTGGCTCTCAAGCAAAATCTCCAGCGAAACTACAATGCAACGTATAGTAAGTAACAGCAATGTCTGCGATGTCTGCAATGAACTTTTGAGCAGCTACAGCAACCAGCCTTGTTCCACAGACCACAAAATTAGGAAATAGATTTAAAAACATGTCATTCATGTGGACCAATAATCACTGAGTTGGAGGGGAAACTGCAGTTTCTCTCAGGCTGGAACTACAACATGCTAAAACAACCCTAAGTGGTTCCATTCATGTGGAAGAATATAGCTCAGGTGCTAAACCTGAAAACAATATGATGTGCAGAAACTAGATTTAATTTAGTATTATAGGAACTTGAATTTTGTTCACAGGTTAATCCAACCCAAGTAAAAATAGGCTAAATAGAACGGATAACTCCATCTTCTCTGTTAAGGCTGAAAAGAGATAAATCAACTTATTTGACCTTTTAAGTTCCATGATTTTTACTAGCTTCACAAACAATTGTTCTTACTAGTGGCAAATAGTACCAAACAGAAGTACTGAAATTCATCTGTCGATTGTGAGTAGTATGAAACCAACAATTTAAAAGTTTATCTGACTATCAGTTTAATAGTACCAAACAGAGAATATGTTAACTATTTTTCAGACTACAGCAATTTCAGTAAACTCGCTGAGAATATATCATGGTAGGATACAGAGCACAATCAATCCTTCAAGGGGAACCCCTACCAGGCAGCAAGTTAAGTATGCAGAGTAGCATTATAAGATCAGCAGCGTGCTAAATTAGATAATCACAGTGCCTGTGTATGATAAACACATGAGGTGGTGCCTAGCACTACATTATATCAACACTATTATACTACATTTTGAACTTGCCAGTATATACACATAATCTGACATCGAATCAATTAATCTCAAGCAGAAACAGGATAAGAAAACACCCTTCAGCTTTGAGACGAATGGACAAGGTCGACCTGGCGAAGAGGCCGAGCAGAACGAGTGGCTCGATGAAGTAGCCGATCCCGCGGTACGCCCTCCAGTCGTGCTCAAGGTCCTTCGCTCCAACGACCACATCGGTCTTGTACCCGACCTTGGTCCCTGCCCATGAATGAACCCAGCCACAATCAGCCACCAGCCCAGATTGAAGATTCCAATCCAATCGAGGGAGGGAGGGAGGGATTGCAGCAATGGCTTGGGATTGTAGAAAATAAACAGAGTTAAGAAGATGAAATTGAACCTTGATGATGCAATGATGCTGCTGCTTGTCCTTGTCCTTGTCCCGTCGGGCAGAGGAAGGGAAGCTCCGCTCGATCTGGCTGCCGTCCATGGAGGTCGAGGCCCATGGTGACCTTGCCGTGGTGGATCTGAGAGGCAGAGAGAGGAGACGAGGTGCGGTGAGGGTGGGTCATGCGGATCCAAGCAGGTCTAGGAGGAGAGGGAGGAAGGAGCGCACCATGGCAAGGCTGCGGCCCTCGGGGGTCTGGAGCATCGCCTCGCACTACCCGACCTGGGGCCAGGGTGAGGGGAGGGAACGGTGGTGTGCGGAGGCGGTGGGGGGTCGTCGACAGTGATGGTGAGGGTAGTGGTCGCAGACACGCACCCTGGGAGATGCAGGAGCGCAGGTCGGAGACGAGGCCGCCGACGGTGGCGGCATTGTGGGCGTAGGCATTGGAGCCCAGGTCGAGCGCGTCGGGCAGGACCGAGGAGGAGGCTGGATCTAGAGGAGCGAAGCACCTCGGGCCTGGGGCAGGCCATGGACAGCGGCGAGCTCCACCGGAGGTAGGTGGCGGCAGCGATCTAGAAGGGAGGAGGCGAGCTCTCACTCTCTCTCGATCTGGAAGGGATCAGGATCGGTTTGGTGGGTGGGGACGGTGGGGGCGAGGAGATGAGGACGAGGGAGGAGGAGAGGGGATCGGGATCGATGGGGGCGTTGCGGAAGGAGGCCGGGGACGGGAAGGAGGTGGCAGCAATGGCGGCGAGGGAGGAGACAGGCGGCGGCGGGTGGGTTCTCGGGGAGAGGAGGAGAGAGATCTAGATGGACTGAGGGCTGCTAGGGTTTGGGTTGGGGGAGAGAGACCTGAGAGGTGAGTGAGAGCCGTTGGATCCGTGGGATCTGGACGGTTCAGATCGGCTACATTGGAGTGATCCGTGGGAAGAGCCCTGATTGGTTCAGAAATTTTATGATTTAAAATAGTTTTTAAGTACTAAAACTAGGAGGTTTTGTGAAGCATCTATCAAAAATATTTTCCAAAATGGCACAACTAGATTTATCACTCAATTTAGACCACATTTTATGGATGATCACAAATTTGCATGCATTTTTTATCTTTCTAGCTATTTTTAATCATTTTTGGAGTTCCCGAAATGAAGTTTTTTTTGAAAGAACTACCAAATAATTGTTGTAAAAATGGATCAAATCAATTTTATAAAATACTAGGCCATGTTTAATGCACAGTTGACCAAATGGTTGGGTGTCAAAAGCTTTGATCCACCTCTCGTGAAAAGGACAAATTTCCGTCGGTTCAGTTGGAGGCGGGTCAAATTTGAACTATAGCTGCCTCATAGTTTGCTCTTCATTTTTTCCAAAAATCATTTCTAGGTACATAACCATCTATTTAATCAGAGAAACATCAAAAGGTTTCCACGATTCAACAACTAGCTAGGAACGATCAAGCCCGCCGTTTTGACCGCATTTTCAAACGGGCATAAAAAACTCAAAAAAATCAAAAAATTGGATCGCATTGTGTCATCATATGTGACCAAGTTTTCAGAAAAAATAATAAACTTGTAATACGGCAATTATTTTAAAAAAGTGTTCTCACAATTGAGCTATCATGCGATTCATGCCTTTCAAGCCAAATGATCAATCTTACGGCCACATTCATGGCATAGTTTGTTCAAATGATCTCATATTGTGCAGAAGGGTGCATCATGGAATTCCAAACAATGTTGCCTAAGGGAGTTTTCATTTTCTTTGGACGAAAAAGTCATTTTCCATTTTTTGTGTGCCCCAAATGAGGTTTTTTTGTGAAGAATCTACCAAATAATTGTTGCAAAATTGGACCAAATCATTTTTATAAAATACTAGGCCATATTTAATGCACAATTGACCAAATTATTGGGTGTAAAAAGTTTTGATCCACCTCTCGTGAAAAAGACAAATTTCCGCCGATTCAATTGGAAGCGGGTCAAATTTGAACTGTAGCTACCTTGTAGTTTGCTCTTTATTTTTTTCAAAAATCATTTCTAGGTACATAAGTACCTATTTAATCAGGGAAACACCAAAAATTTCCAAGATTCAACCACTAGCTAGGAACGGTCATTCCCGCCGTTTTGACCGCATTTTGAAACGGGTATAAAAAAATCAAAAAAAAACAAAAAATTGGGAATTCTTTGCATTGTGTCATTATATGTGGACAAGATCGCAAAAAAAATAACAAACTTGTAATACGGAAATTATTTTTAAAAAGTGTTCTCAGAAATGAGCTATCATCTCTGAAGATTCATGCCTTTCAAGCCAAATGATCAATCTTACGGCCACATTCATGGCATAGTTTATTCAAATGATCTCATATTGTGCACAAGGGTGCATCATGGAATTCCAAACAATGTTGCCTAAGGGAGTTTTCATTTTCTTTGGATGAAAAAGTCATTTTCCATTTTTCGAGTGCCCCAAATGAGGTTTTTTTTGTGAAGAATCTACCAAATAATTGTTGCAAAATTGGACCAAATCATTTTTATAAAATACTAGGCCATATTTAATGCACAATTGACCAAATTATTGGGTGTAAAAAGTTTTGATCCACCTCTCGTGAAAAAGACAAATATCCGCCGATTCAATTGGAAGCGGGTCAAATTTGAACTGTAGCTACCTTGTAGTTTGCTCTTTATTTTTTTCAAAAATAATTTCTAGGTACATAAGTATCTATTTAATCAGAGAAACATCAAAAAAATTCCAAGATTCAACCACTAGCTAGGAACGGTCATTCCCGCCGTTTTGACCGCATTTTGAAACGGGTATAAAAAATTCAAAAAAAACAAAAAATTAGGAAACCTTTGCATTGTGTCATTATATGTGGACAAGATCCCAAGAAAAATAACAAACTTGTAATACGGCAATTATTTTAAGGAAGTGTTCTCAGAAATGAACTATCATCTCTGAAGATTCATGGCTTTCAAGCCAAATGATCAATCTTATGGCCACATTCGTGGCATAGTTTGTTCAGATGATCTCATATTGTGCACAAGGGTGCATATTGGAATGGCAAACAATGTTGCCTAAGGAAGTTTTCATTTTCTTTGGACGAAAAAACCATTTTTTATTTTCTGAGTGCCCAAAAGGAGGTTTTTTTGTGAAGGACCTCCCAAATAATTGTTGCAAAATTGGACCATATCAATTTTCTAAAATACTAGGACTTATTTAATGCACAATTGACAAAATGGTTGGGTGCAAAAAGTTTTGATCCACCTCTCGTGAAAAAGACAAATTTCCGCTGATTTAGTTGGAAGCGGGTCAAATTTGAACTGCAGCTGCCTCATAGTTTGCTATTTATTTTTTTCCAAAAATCATTTCTAGTTACATAAGTACCTATTTAATCATAAATACATGGTTTGGTGGCGATACGTCGAGGTTTCAGCGGTGGCCGAGGGCCCCAACTCTAGAGCGCGTAAACTCGCATGCCCGCCGCGTGGTCACCGCGTGACCGTGGCGTTGCCATGTGTTCTGGGTGGCCTAGGTATGTCTAGTGGGTTGGGCACTCCCCAGGTAGGTGCTAGGAAGAAAATCACAACATAAGATTCTCACGAGGAGACCGATCGATGCTCAAACATGAATAAGCAGCCAAGTGTTTGATTTGCGGTACAGGAAATGCACATGGCTAATGGGCGTGAGTTTTGGCTGAGGATGATCAGTTACTAAGAAGACCGTCTTCAAAAAAATTCAGCTCCAAAGGAGGAGCCTAGGTGGTACTTGCTTTACAAAGTACCACACTGGACATAAATACGAATGTTGAAGCTCGGCTCAAAATAATGAATGGATTGAGCTGGCATTTGGTGGAGGATGGTTATTTGGGCATGGAAAAGCACTGTAGAAAATGGATACTATTTGGACATGCCAAAGTGGTACTTCCTTCACAAAGTGCTGCTCTGAACAGAATAGGAAAATGAATATTTTCAAATTATTTTTGAACTAGGCAAGGAATGTTTTTGACATATTTGATGAAGATATGATCCAAAACATTTATGAGATTTTTTGGGAATTTTGGGAATAACAGAAATATAGGTTGCTTCACAACCTAGGGCAAAAACTGCCACATGGACATGACACATAGGCAAAACTGATGAGATGGCGCCTAGTCATCACAACCCACCACAATCTACAAGGCTATGACCATCTATATTGGTCATTGACAACTAGAAATAAGGCAGCGGACTAGCATTGTTTGCTTTGTGACCATTTCGTGTAAGGAAATTACGACCTTTCTGACCAAAATGGTCGCAATGGTTTAGGGTTTGGAGCCCCCCGAACAGCTTTTGACCAATTGGTCTGAAATGGTCATAGATCTATGACCAATTCTTCCAGGGTCACTAACAGAAGGTCACTAGTTGACATATTTCTTGTAGTGCATCTCAAGGTGGAGGGGCGCAAGGGAGTTGAGGGAGTTCTTCCTTGCGGCCGGCTTCCGCCACCTCCCCCGCGACTCTCCGAGGATGTACCATGTTGAGGAGGTCACCCACAACGGCGTTGTGGTTGGGATCCTCGCTACGTTCACTAACCCATTCGACGCTTTCTACCTCCTCGGGCGAGTGTATTGGGTTGGTTGTGAGTTCATAGCTTTCACCACCCATAACATTTTCACCGACTTCAACTCCATCTTCCCCAACAACGGCGTTATGCACACGCTCCCGTATCCAATCAACAACGACGAGTGAAGGGCGCCCGGAGGAGCGAGGTGGCCCGGCGTTCACCTGGAGGAGGAGGAGAGAAGAACCTGAAGAAGAACCCGCGTTTGGTGCCCCCGATCTATCGTACCGTATCGTATTAGTTTTTAAGTTGTAATCTTTATGCTAGTATTATTAAGTTGTATTAGTATTTTTAAGTTGTAAGGCTATCGTGAAGTTGTAAGGCTATCGTGGAACTATGGGTTGCAATCGTTATGCTTCTATATAATCGTTATGCTACTATATATATTGTGTGTTTCGTGCTATTATTTGTAGATTGTTATGGGTTGTTCCATTATTTGTGTATTGCTATTGGTTGCTACGGGCCCGGGTTGCTACACTCCAATCACCACACACACCATCTTCAAAATATTGGCCAAATAATGGGTCATGACCCAACCCATAGACATGCAACTAGGAGCCCCATGCAAACCCACTATGGACATGCAACTAGGAAATGCAAACTAATTTACTTCATGCAAGCATGCAACCCATTTAGTCCATGGAACCGTAGACATGCATAAAAACAAGTAACATTTAGTTTTAGTGCATCAAAAAATGATCCATCACAAAATTTAGTGCAAGAAAAAGGCCAAAGTAAAAACAAGTAACATTTTATTTGCCTAAGTTAGAGGTGGGATGGTGCCCCTACGCAGGTGGGCTGGTCTCTATTTTGGGCATGGTTATTTTCTCAGGGCCCATTTTCTCATGGCCCAACATCTATTCGGCGGCCTAGTATTGTTTTTTACTAGAAGCTGAATTTGGGTGTGTACTCTGTTAACTGAAGAACAAAAACAGAGGAAACAGAGCATGAACACTGAATAGGGCCCCTAAATATCATTACAATAATTCAAGCAAGTTTTGCATCACATGAATTCAAATTCATCTAACAAATGATCCCTAGCTAACTCAAACTACTCGGCACCCCTGAAACTAGCTCACTAACTAACTGAAACTCTAACAAATTCTAGTGATTGATGAACATCAAGTAAACAAAACCCATAGCAATGACACAACCATAAAATGCTCCAACCATCATATTTGCTTGCTGCTTCAAATCGATCAGATGCTTTAGTTGCTTGCCGATTTTCTTCAATTCACACTTCAGTTCTGCACTGTGCATCATCGGATTGGCTCTGTCCACCAAATTGGGGGCTTGTTCCACGGCAAGCCGCCCCCAAAATTGAGCTCTTGGGTTGGGGTTGATCCCTCCAATTTCAACCTTTCAACATAGTCATCGAGCCACTCAAAATGCCCACATTTCTTCAGAACCTGAAAAACAGGGGGGCGGCGGCGCATATCCTAGATCCACCACCCAGATCCACTGCCCTAATTCGAGGAAAAAAGAAAGAAATTGGGAGAAATTAGACAATAGGATTTGTCAAGAACACAGATTTAACCTGCCCCGGCTGTGGCTTGCTCAAACATTTCACAAACTCGCGCCCACGGTTGCCATTTTCTTCCCTCACACAAGTCAAACGCTTGAAAGGCTCCATGCGCGGGCAATCGTGGCATCTTGTCAACGACAGTGGACCATACTGCGTCCATGATTGGCGGGTGGCCGAAGTCGAGGTAGACATCACTCGCCGGCAGCGCGCTTCGTTGCCGGAGCAGATGAAGAAGAAGGTGGGTGAGGGAGTCCTGGATTAGGGGGTGTCCGGATGACCGGACTATGACCTTCGGCCGGACTCCCGGATTATGAAGATACAAGATTGAAGACTCCGTCCCATGTCCGGATAGGGACTTTCCTTGGCGTGGAAGGCAAGCTTGGCAATACAATATGAAGATCTCCTCCCATTGTAACCGACTCTGTGTAACCCTAGCCCTCTCTGCTGTCTATATAAACCGAAGAGTTTTAGTCCGTAGGACGAACAACAATCATACCATAGGCTAGCTTCTAGGGTTTAGCCTCTCTGATCTCGTGGTAGATCAACTCTTGTAATACCCATACCATCAATATTAATCAAGCAGAAGTAGGGTTTTACCTCCACCGAGAGGGCCCGAACCTGGGTAAAAACATCATGTCCCTTGTCTCCTATTACCATCCGCCTAGACGCATAGTTCGGGACCCCCTACCCGAGATCCGCCGGTTTTGACACCGACATTGGTGCTTTCATTGAGAGTTCCTCTGTGTCATCACCAACAGGAAGGATGCCACACCCCGTCTTTAAAGACGGCACGGTTGCTAAAGAAGCTTTGGCTATCGTCCAAACTCTCCGGCTAGGCAAGTTTTTGATGACCGCCTGTTCGGCCGCCGCACCGGCGATGACCTCTCGGGTCATCAAAAGCAATCTCCAGATCGGCTCGGAACTTGCCGAGCAGTTAGATCCGATGGAGATCCCTTCCCTAAACGAGCTCTTGGATCGCATCGCCGCCCTGGGAGTCGCTACAGATTACGGCCAGATTGGGCTTAAACCCGATCAGAGAGAAATCGACTCTCGCCAGTTCACCCACCACGTCGAAGTGGTGGAAGAACAACGCGGCGAATCTTCGCCCATCCTAAGGACCAGATATCTCCGGACTCCCGACCCCTCCAAGTCGGATATCCGCGGAGGGGAGGATGTCGCCCAAGCCCTGAACCTAAAGCCAGGCAGCAGGCCTGATTCATTGAATAATGTCCAAGAAAACAAGCTTCCGGATTCGGAAATTTCTTGGCTCCTGAGTCTTAGATCGGGCGAGGTTCCGGACTTAAATCCACCCGCCCACCCAACTATAAGGGATTTATTCCAAATACGGCAAGAGCCCAGAGAAACAGTACACCACTACTGGGCCAGACTCCTCCTGGTTATAAACAGGATAAAGGACTGTTGTGAGAAGGATGCAATTACATTCTTCTGTAACAACTTCACGGACATCGGAATCCTCAACGCCATAAGTCATCGCGAAATTACACGCTTCGCCGACTTGACATCCATAGTACAAAAGTACTGTGCGACAGAAAGCGTTCGGAAAACCAAAACGAAGTTCTGGGACAATCTGGCCCTGAATACAATCCCAGTCCGAAACAAAAGGGCGCATTATCGCCAGGCACCTAAGCCAAACAGCAAAAAACAAAAACCCTCTATAGGGTATGGGACCGTACTGGAGGGATGGCTCAATGGACCCTGTAAAATTCACAGTTCAGGGGAAGTCGCACCAACTCACAGCCTTAGAGCATGTTGGATACTCCGGCAGGTGGCCAGGAGTGGCGAGGAGCTTCTAACTCCAGAATCTGCAGAGCACCACCCCAGAAACGCCAGTATGGTGTCAACAGTCTTCGAGACCTTCACATCGAACAATGCGAGGAAGCGAACGCTCCGCAGCCTTGCCGAAGTCTACCAGGTAGCAACAATAAATACATTGAGTGACAAGGCTATTACTTTTAATGCCAGCGACGAACCTAAATTCTGGACAGCCCGAGCACCAGCCGCATTGGTCCTCAGTCCGATAGTGGACAGTTTCCGGCTTACAAAGGTACTCATGGAGGGCGGCAGCGGATTGAACCTCATTTATGAGGAAACACTGCGAAAAATGGAAATAGACTGGAGCCGCATCGAGAGAAGCAACACAACCTTTCGAGGAATAATCCCCAGCCGGGAAGCATGCTGTTCAGGGAAAATCACACTGCACGTAGTGTTCGGCACGTCGGATAATTACAGATCCGAGGAGGTCACATTTCAAGTGGCCCCATTCAGCAGCGGATACCACGCTCTGTTAGGGCGAGAAGCATTCACAATTTTTCAAGCTATACCCCATTATGGGTACATGAATCTCAAAATGCCCGGACCCAACAGAATCATCACTCTTGCTAGTGATCCGGACACAGCGCTCTACGCCGAATACAAGACAGCCGTACTGGCCCTCGAGGCACTATCTGAAGCCCTAGCAGCTGAGGAACTAACTGTGTTGCGGTCCATGGTGGACAGGGATGACGTGATACTCGACAAAAGATCCAAGTCCACCTCCTTCAAGCCGGCAGACGAAATAGTCAAGTTCCAAGTCCATCCAACGGACACCACAAAAACGGCCTCCATCGAGGCACAACTAAAACCCGATGTCTACGCCGCACTCAGAGAATTCCTACGAGAAAATTGGGACATTTTTGCCTGGCACCCTTCAGACATGCCAGGAATCCCATGCAGGCTGGCCGAGCACAGCCTGAACATCCTCAAAGGATTCAAGCCCGTTAAGAGGACTCTTCGGCGTTTCTCCGAACCCAAGAGACAAGCCATGGGGAGGAGCTAGCAAAACTACTGGAAGCCGGATTCATCAAAGATATAAAACATCCGGACTGGCAAGCAAACCTGGTGATGGTACCAAAGAAGGACAAATCCTGGCGCCTATGTGTCGATTTCAAAGACCTAAATAAAGCCTGCCCGGAGGATCCCTTCCCCCTCCCCCGAATTGATCAAATCATCGACGCCACTGCAGGACACGATTCATTGTGTTTCCTCGACGCATACTCTGGCTACCACCAAACCAAGATGGCAGAGTCAGACCAAGCCGCAACGGCATTCATCACCCCGTACGGCCCATTCTGCTTCAACACGATGCCCTTCGGGCTCAAAAACACCGGCGCAACATATCAGCGCATGATTCAGACATGTCTGGCCAACCAGATCGGCAAAACAGTTGAAGCATACGTAGATGACGTGGTCATCAAATCCAAACATGTCAAAACTTTAGTAGACGACTTGAGGCTCACGTTCGACAATCTCCGAGCATATGACATTAAGCTCAACCCAGAAAAATGTGTATTCGGCGTGCCAGCAGGAAAGCTCTTGGGCTTCATTGTATCCGGTAGAGGAATTGAGGCAAACCCAGCCAAGATCCGAGCTCTGTCGCAATTGGATATCCCAAAAGACCTCAAGCAAATACAAAAATTGACCGGATGCGTGGCGGCTCTAAGCCGCTTTATCTCCCGCTTAGGAGAAAAGGCATTACCCCTTTATCGCCTCCTGCGGCGCACCGAACACTTCGAGTGGACGGATGCCGCCACGGCCGGACTCGAAGAAATCAAAGCCATAATGGCAACAAATCCGGTCCTGGCCGCGCCCAACACCGGCGAACCTATGCTATTATACATCGCGGCAACCCATCAAGTTGTAAGCGCGGTGCTCGTCGTCGATCGAGAAACGGACGGACACAAGTTTCCTCTCCAAAAACCGGTTTACTACGTATCCACTGTCTTAACCCCATGCAAGTCCCGGTACCCGCATTATCAAAAGATAGCATACGCGGTGTTCATGGCATCCCGGAAGCTGTGACACTATTTCCAAGAGTGTTCAATAACAGTGGCATCCGAAGTACCTCTTAATGATATTATAAACAACTGTGGCGCAACGGGCCGGATTGCCAAATGGGCCATTGAGCTCCTTCTGTTTGATATAATTTACAAGCCATGACGATCTATCAAATGCAGGTTTTGGCTGACTTCATCGCCGAATGGACCGAAGCCGAGCTCCCTAAAGAGTGCGGCGCATATTCCAACTGGATCATGCACTTCGACGGCTCCAAAATGCTGGCTGGCCTGGGGGCTGGCATCGTTCTGACGTCCCCTGCAGGAGATACAGTCCAATACGTATTTCAGATAATGTACACGGACTCCAACAACGCAGCCGAATACGAGGCCCTTCTACATGGTCTCCGAATGGCAGTCTCCATGGGCATTCAGCGCCTAGAGGTCCGTGGGGATTCAAACCTCGCGGTATCCCAAATAAATGGAGACTTTGACGCCAAAGATCCAAAAATGGCAGCTTATCGCAACGCCGTCTTAAAGATGTCAGCCCGGTTTGAGGGGCTCGAATTTCAACATATAGCCCGGGAGAACAACCAGGCAGCAGACGTGTTGGCACGCATCGGCGCAAAGCGCGATGCCGTACCTCCCAACATCTTCCTAGAGAGGCTTTTCAAGCCATCCGTAACATGGGAGGGAGAGTCCGGAAACAACAGCGCGGACACAGCCACACTACCCCTCACCGAACATTCTGACACAGTTGGTGGCTCTGCCAACGAAACAACACCGTCAGCCCACACAATAATGGCAGTCATTGCCCCATGGACAGAACCATTCCTAGCCTATCTAACTAGGCAGGAACTTCCCGAGGGCCAAAACGAGGCCCGCTGCATAGTGCGGTGATCTAAAGCCTACAAAGTCCACGAGGGAGAGCTTTATAAGAAGACCATAACCGGACTCCTGCAAAGGTGTATCTCCGAAGAAGAAGGGCGAAATCTTCTGCCTGAAATTCATGCCGGACTAGGTGGGCACCACGCCGCAGCTCGGGCCCTTGTAAGCAAGGCCTTCCGTACCAGATTTTATTGGCCGACGGCCCGGGCAGACGCTCAGGACTTAGTGCAGCGATGCGTCGGTTGCCAATTATTCACTAATCAAAGCCACATGCCACCTACCGCCCTACAAACCATACCCATCACCTAGCCTTTTGCGGTCTGGGGGCTTGACATGGTTGGACCCCTTAAAGGAGGGACCCACAAGAAAAAATATTTACTGGTCATGGTGGACAAATTCACCAAATGGATAGAGGCCAAGCCCGTAAAGACGGCCAAATCCGGACCGGTGATAGACTTCATATCCGGGGTTGTACACCGTTACGGCGTCCCCCCCAGCATCATAACTGACAACGGCACAAACTTTACGGGCAACAAAGTTAAACTCTAGTGCAAAAACATGGGCATCAAGCTCGACTACGCTTCAGTCTATCACCCACAAACTAACGGTCAAGTCGAACGAGCCACCGATATTATTATGAGCGGCATCAAATCCAGACTAGTGCGATCCCTCAAGGAATCAAACAAGCACTGGGTAGAGGAGCTTGACTCCGTACTCTGGGGGCTGTGGACCACGCCGAATCGCACTACCGGATTTACACCATTTTTTATGGTATACGGCGCCGATGCAGTTCTGCCCTGCGACATAATACATGACTCGCCTCGAGTGCGCATGTACGAAGAAAGAGAAGCCGAGCTCGATTGGTAGGACAGCTTGGACGCATTGGAGGAGGAGCGCGACGTGGCAAAAGATCGTTCCGCATTCTATCAACAACAGGCCCGAAGATATCAAAGCAGAGAAGTACGGGCCAAAACTTACAACATTGGCGAACTACTTCTACGCCTGCCGGACAAGAAAAAGGACAAACTAAAGCCCAAATGGGAGGGTCCCTTCATAATCGACCAAGTACTGACCGGCGGACCGTACCGTTTGCGAAACGCATTGGACAACCGACTCGAGCCGAACCCATGGAACGCAGCACGCCTACGAAGATTCTACGCCTAGCGCCAGACTCCGTGTTCGTCTCCTTCCTCTGTCCCCTTTTTATTTTTTCACATTAAGCTGTCTGGCATTTCTCTCCTTCTTCCTCCCTTTTCCTTTTTTTTCTTCTCCCAAGCCCTTAGGGGCTTGCTTGCGCATCGTCCGCACATACTTGACGCGCCACCCGCGCTCATCATACCTGGGGGCTTCTTTATCAGAAGTTTATATAAACGGGCCTCATGCCCAAAACATGTGTTACACTTACACATGAACCTTTTATACACCATTATATGCATCGATGTGACTTAAGTTTTGGCCAAGCTGGGTTGCCTGGCTCCTGTGCTTACCCCTACGTTCCCGTTCGTTCGGCTAGGTGGTAAAGGGAGCACCTCTGCGATTGTTACTGCCGGGTCAGCCGGATGTGTACCTCAGACTGGGTGAAGCCGAAAGCTAGCGTTCTTAAGGGAATATTTGGTCGGTGAACTAAAAGATGATTTTTCTTGTTTATTTATCTGCCCCCAAATGCTTTTCTGCTCTTTTTAGCAGTCCGGACATGCACTTTAGGGCATGCCTCCCAGGGAAAGGAACCCCTAACGGAACTATTCTCCCTGGAAGATGTTTCTTACTAACCATGTAATATAACATAACTAGTTGGGCACTTGTTTGCTAAAGCAATTATGACCCCTATGCCTTGTCTCCATGCATGCCCCGGTTCTTACATAATCAAGAGGGTATTCGGACACACTCCAGACTATAGGGTCCAGAGGTCGAAGCGAAAAGGTCCGCAATGACAAATGATCTACAATCCGGCTAGAAGGCATTTTTCATGTCACTTTAAATTACAGAGTCAATCCGACTCGGTATATTCTTCTTCAATACCATCCAACAGGCGGTCTAATTTACAGTCCTGTTGAGAATACTTTGCAGCCAGCTCTACCTGGCCATATACTAAACTGACGGGGATCTCCTTTCCGTCCGGACCCATAGGGCCGACCTCGGCCATGTGGTTTGGGTCCGCCTTCGTGTACCGAGTCTTCACCATGGCCCAGGCCTCCCTGGCACCTTGACAACAGGACGATATCTTCCACAAACGGAAGCGCTGCCGCACTCCCTCAAGCTTCTTTGCAAGCTCCCCAAGGCCTTTGGGCACGGAGAGGGATGGCCACATAGCCTGGACGACGCCCTGCATTGCCTACCGAACTCGTTCGTGCAGTTGCAACAGCTCGGGAAGAAGGTCCCCCGTTGCACCGGGCATTTCCTCCATAGGACGACCTGTCAGCAGACCTACAAACATAGCTCTGTCAATCGACTTCCTCGCCGAATTTTTTTTCGAGAATTCGTTCAAGCACTTACTAAAAATGCCACGTCGAAGTCGCCGATTCTCCTTTACGGAAGCAGACAGCTGAATACGAACATCCTTTAGTTCCTCGCCCAGCTGGGTATTGGCATCTTGGAGGTTATTTTTCTCTTGCTGCACCCTTGTAAGCACCTTCTCGCCGGCCTTTAGCTGGTGCAGTAGCTATTGCCTGTCCGGATCTAGTCCGGCGCCATCTGCAATATTATTGTCAGACTTATACACACGCCGCACTTCATAAACTACTTATCTTTCAAAGTATATATTACCGGAGGGGGTCTCTGTGGCTCCCCCTGTGGCGGCTAGTGCAGCCTCAAGCTGGGCCTTGCACTCTTGAAGCTCCTGGGACAGGTGGGTATTCTTTTCTATAAGATCCTGCATAACAAATGATCCTTAAATCAGTTATTCTAACTATTTTAAGTCTCGGGGGCTACTGGCATATATAACTGTCAAAATTCCTCACCCGTATGTCTTTCACATACTGCTCCGTGGCTCTAGCTAGACCATCTTGAGCGGCATGGAGGTGTGCATCTCCTAAACTAAAGGCATTCAATGCCTCTTCGGAGAAACATGCGTCACGAAGAATTGTCCGGCGGCGCCTGTGATTCATGGCACTCTCCACCTCAGATCCGGTGGCGGACAATCTGTCGGCATCCTCCGTTGGAGGAGCATCCAACGCGCGCCTTGTGTTCGTCTCCCCTTCCGGATCTGGCATTGGAGCCTGGCTGGCGGAGGCTCGATTGGCAACCTCTCCGAACACAGTCCGGTGAGCGCTCTTTTTCCTGAAAAAATCACGAGCGTTAGCATGCATTCCAGGAATCTCTCCTTGAAACACGGTGGCGCGCCATACTGTTGCGGCGACGTCTCAATCCGCACCGCACTTCTTTTCCGCCTGCTGGGCTGAGCTGCCCCTTGTTGGCTAGCCGCCGCGGGCTCGGCTTCCCTCCTCAAAGGTACCTCCTGCGAAACACCACCGGTATGCGGTGATCAGAAATAAGCATGGATGGGTCATGGTATCAGGGCTTCAGTCACGGTTACCTGGGAAGCTGGAAATATTCTGGGGTAATCGGCCGTAATGGCGACGAAAGCATTGTCAATGCTAAGTTGGTGGAACACCCCGTCGATCAACTCCACCTTTATATTCGGATCCTCTTCCGAGGCCGGATCGAGGGACCGTTCCGGATCCTCGGGTTGTGGAGGCGGGCTGTGTATATCCTCTACAGCCCGGCACAGTTCCTGCGCCGAAATCACAAAGTGAGATACTTAACCGTGGAATGGGGATCGGATGAGCAAAAAGAAATGTCCGCTTACCCAGCTTCGAGGATTGTTCGTAGAAAATCCGTTCAATGGACTGACACTGAGAAAATCCTCCCTTTCCCCTTTGTACAAGCCGGACAAGATCTTCACCAGATCAGCGACCGATCCCGGCCCCTTACGGCCATGACGGGTGGCATCATCCTCCCCGTTGAAATCCCACATGGGGTGGCCCCTATATTGGAGCGGCTGCACCCCCCGCATAATGCATGTGGCCATGACCCCAATCATGGTCAATCCGGAATGAGCCAATAATCTTATTCGGCCCATCAGGTACAGGACGTCCCTATCGTTCTCCCATTGAGGGCTCCGCGGAACCCAACTTAGGCGTTTCTTTAGAGGAGCATTACTGAACTCCGGGAGGCCGATCCGAACGGGATCCGATAGCGGGGCGTCTTCTATATAAAACCATTCCGAAGGCCAGTCTTTGGACGCCTTCTTCGGTGTTCCGGATAGATATGCGGTCCCCGCGATGCGCCATAGTTCGGCTCCGTCCACTTGATATATTGACCCCTCATGAGAACAGGGTACGAGGCAGAATAATCTCTTCCACAGCGCAAAATGAGCCTCGATGCCCAAGAACAGCTCACAAAGGGCCACGAAGCCCGCGATGTGCAGAATGGAGGCAGGCGTAAGGTGGTGCAGCTCGAGGCCGTAGAACTCCAGGATCCCCCAGAGAAACGGATGTATTGGAAATCCGAGTCCTCTTATTAGATAAGGGACAAAGCATACCCGCTCTCCTTTGGAGGGATTGGGGACGCTCTCCGCCTGTTTTCCGCCCTTGTAGGTGGCGAGTCCGGCTCGAACCGGAACCATGAAGGCTGGGGGAAGAAATCCCTTGGTTTGGAGCACCACTAGCTCGCTGTGTGAGACTGAGCATCCCTCCCAATCTCCAGGCTGAGGGCTGGGAGCACGAGAGGAGGAGCCGCGTCGACTGTCCATGATGGAATGGATTTTTGTCAGAGGCGCTCCGATGAATACTCGCGGAAGGAAGATGGTATGATTCGGATCTAGATCCTCGTCTCTTTTTATAGGCGGCTCATTTGCGTAGCTAGGGGGGAAATGTAAAAATACCCTGGCTTTTCGCATTCGTTCGACACGTGGAAAATGGCCTTTATTGGGCGTGGAAGCCAAGGAGCGCAACATTTATCAGAAGCCGGACACTATTCTACAAGTGTATGGAGCTGGAGAAGAACCCGCCTTGCAATGCCAAACACAATTTGCGCACCGGACTCGTCGTCATTGAAGCCTGGTTCGGGGGCTACTGAGGGAGTCCTGGATTAGGGGGTGTCTGGATGACCGGACAATGACCTTTGTCCGGACTCCCGGATTATGAAGATACAAGATTGAAGACTCCGTCCCATGTCCAGATAGGGACTTTCCTTGGCGTGGAAGGCAAGCTTGGCAATATGATATGAAGATCTCCTCCCATTGTAACCGACTCTGTGTAACCCTAGCCCTCTCCGGTGTCTATATAAACCGGAGAGTTTTAGTCCGTAGGACGAACAACAATCATACCATAGGCTAGCTTCTATGGTTTAGCCTCTCTGATCTCGTGGTAGATCATCTCTTGTAATACCCATACCATCAATATTAATCAAGCAGGAGTAGGGTTTTACCTCCAATGAGAGGGCCCAAACCTGGGTAAAAACATCGTGTCCCTTGTCTCCTGTTACCATCCGCCTAGACGCACAGTTCGGGACTCCCTACCCGAGATCCGCCGGTTTTGACACCGACAGTGGGAAAGGAAAGGGGCAGGGAAAGCAATTTAGGGGGCGAGCTGGCTCGGGCTCGTGGCTGGCTCGGGTCGGGGCACGCTGATGAGCATTGGCATGCTTGTGTGGATAAGTTGTGGGTCCCACCCGCATGCGAGTAACTGGTGGGTCCCGCGTGTCATAACTCAAATCGCTAACCCCTCGTGTTTTTCATTTCACGGTTAAACAGAGCCATGTCGCATTGGAGCTATTGTTGGCTTCGAAGACATCGCATCACAGCCATTCATTCCAACAACATCGCACTCCTTCCAATTCGCATGAAAAACGTCGCACAGGAGCTATTGGCCCGATGAAATTCCTAAACAACATGGTTGCCCAAGCAATGTTTTTAGGATAGCTGATAGTAATCCAATTCCATTGTTGCTAAACCCTTATATACAAACTTCTCTTGGTGTGATTTTTAAAATCAAAACTAAAGGCTTTAAGTATGTGATTCTTCTCTAGAGCTCTTGGTCTATGCTAAAAACGATGTTAGGTTTAAATTTTGTCTAAAGTTTCTATTTGTTTGATAGGTATAGGTGTGTGGAACATCATGAAGGAAATATGCCCTAGAGGCAATAATAAAGTTATTATTTATTTCCTTATATCATGATAAATGTTTATTATTCATGCTAGAATGTATTAACCGGAAACATAATACATGTGTGAATACATAGACAAACAGAGTGTCACTAGTATGCCTCTACTTCACTAGCTCGTTAATCGAAGATGGTTATGTCTCCTAACCATAGACATGAGTTGTCATTTGATTAACAGGATCACATCATTAGGAGAATGATGTGATTGACTTGACCCATTCTGTTAGCTTAGCACTCGATCATTTAGTATGTTGCTATTGCTTTCTTCATGACTTATACATGTTCCTATGACTATGAGATTATGCAACTCCCGTTTACCGGAGGAACGCTTTTTGTGCTACCAAACGTCACAACGTAACTGGGTGATTATAAAGGTGCTCTACAGGTGTCTCCGAAGGTACTTGTTGGGTTGGCGTATTTCAAGATTAGGATTTGTCACTCTGATTGTCAGAGAGGTAGCTCTGGGCCCACTCGGTAATGCACATCACATAAGCCTTGCAAGCATTGCAACTAATGAGTTAGTTGCGGGATGATGTATTACAGAACGAGTAAAGAGACTTGCCGGTAACGAGATTGAACTAGGTATTGAGATACCGACGATCGAATCTCGGGCAAGTAACATACCGATGACAAAGGGAACAACGTATGTTGTTATGCGGTTTGACCGATAAAGATCTTCGTAGAATATGTGGGAGCCAATATGAGCATCCATGTTCCGCTATTTGTTATTGACCGGAGACGTGTCTCGGTCATGTCTACATAGTTCTCGAACCCGTAGGGTCTGCACGCTTAAGGTTTCGATGACAATTTTATTATGAGTTTATGAGTTTTGACGTACCGAAGGAGTTCGGAGTCCCGGATGAGATCGGGGACATGACGAGGAGTCTCAAAATGGTCGATATGTAAAGATCGATATATTGGACGACTATATTCGGACTTCGGAAAGGTTCCAAGTGATTCGGGTATTTTTCGGAGTACCGGAGAGTTACGGGAATTCGCCGAGGAGTATATGGGCCTTATTGGGCCATACGGGAATAGAGGAGAGAGGCCAAAAGGAAGGAGGCATGCGCCCCCCTCTGTTCCGAATTGGACAAGGGGTGCAGCCCTCTTTTCCTTCTCCCTCTCCTCCTCTTTCCTTCTCTTGTACTCCAACAAGGAAAGGAGGAGTCCTACTCCCGGTGGCGCGCCCTCCTCCTAGGCCGGCCGCCTCCACCTTGCTCCTTTATATATGGGAGCAGGGGGGCACCCCAAAGACACAACAATTGATTGTTTGATCTTTTAGCCGTGTGCGGTGCTCCCCTCCACCATAGTCCATCTCGATAATACTGTAGCGGTGCTTAGGCGAAGCCCTGTGTCGGTAGAACATCATCATCGTCACCACGCCATCGTGCTGACGAAACTCTCCCTCAACACTTGGCTGGATCGGAGTTCGAGGGACGTCATTGGGCTGAACATGTGCTGAACTCGGAGGTGCCGTGCATTTGGTACTTGATCGGTCGGATCGTGAAGACGTACAACTACATCAACCGCGTTGTGCTAACGCTTCCGCTTTCAGTCTACGAGGGTACGTAGACAACACTCTCCCCTCTTGTTTCTATGCATCACCATGATCTTGCGTGTGTATAGGAAATTTTTGAAATTACTACATTTCCCAACAGTGGCATCCGAGCCTGGTTTTATGCGTAGATATCATATGCACGAGTAGAACACAAGTGAGTTGTGGGCGATATAAGTCATATTGCTTACCAGCATGTCATACTATGGTTCGGCGGTATTGTTGGATGAAGCGGCCCGGACCGTCATTACGCGTACGCTTACGCGAGATTGGTTTTACCGCCGTTCTATGCACACAGGTGATTAGCGGGTGTCAGTTTCTCCAACTTTACTTGAACTGAGTGTGGCTACGCCCGGTCCTTGCGAAGGTTAAAACAGCACCAACTTGACAAACAATCGTTGTGGTTTTGATGGGTAAGTAAGAACAGTTCTTGCTAAGCCCGTAGCAGCCATGTAAAACTTGCAAAAACAAAGTAGAGGACGTCTAACTTGTTTTTGCAGGGCATGTTGTGATGTGATATGGCAGGCGTGATGAGATATAAGTTGTTGTATGAGATGATCATGTTTTGTTGAAGTTATCGGCAACTGGAAAAATCCTTATGGTTGTCTCTCTATTGCATAAGATGCAAGCGCCAAATAATTGCTTTACTTTATCGCTATGCGATAGCAATAGTTGCAAGAGCAATTGTTGGCGAGATGACCATGTGACGACACATTGATATAGATCAAGATGATGGAGATCATGGTGTCATGCCGGTGACGATGGAGATCATGACGATGCTTTGGAGATGGAGATCAAAGGCACAAGATGATGATGGACATATCATGTCACATATTTTGATTGCATGTGATGTTTATCTTTTATACATCTGATTTTGCTTAGTTCGGCGGTAGCTTTATAAGATGATCTCTCACTAAATTATCAAGGTATAAGTGTTCTCCCTGAGTATGCACCGTTGCGAAAGTTCTTCGTGCTGAGACACCACGTGATGATCGGGTGTGATAGGCTATACGTTCAAATACAACGGGTGCAAAACAGTTGCACACGCGGAATACTTAGGTTAAACTTGACGAGCCTAGCATATAACAGATATGGCCTCGGAACACGGAGACCGAAAGGTCGAGCATGAATCATATAGTAGATATGATCAACATAGTGATGTTCACCGTTGAAACCACTCCATCTCACGTGATGATCGGACATGGTTTAGTCGATATGGATCACGTGATCACTTAGAGGATTAGAGGGATGTCTATCTAAGTGGGAGTTCTTAAGTAATATGATTAATTGAACTTTAATCTATCATGAACTTAGTCCTGGTAGTATTAGCATATCTATGTTGTAGATCAATAGCTCGCGTTATTGCTCCCCGTTTATATTTTGATATGTTCCTAGAGAAAAATAAGTTGAAAAATGTTAGTAGCAATGATGCAGACTTGGTCCGTGATCTAAGGATAAACCTCATTGCTGCACAGAAGAATTATGTCCTTGATGCACCGCTAGGTGACAGACCTATTGCAGGAGCAGATGCAGACGTTATGAATGTTTGGCTAGCTCAATATGATGACTACTTGATAGTTTAGTGCGCCATGCTTAACGGCTTAGAATCGGGACTTCAAAGACGTTTTGAACGTCATGGACCATATGAGATGTTTCAGGAGTTGAAGTTAATATTTCAAGAAAATACCCGAGTTGAGAGATATGAAGTCTCCAACAAGTTCTATGGCTAAAAGATGGAGGAGAATAGCTCAAGTAGTGAGCATGTGCTCAGATTGTCTGGGTACTACAATCGCTTAAATCAAGTGGGAGTTAATCTTCCAGATAAGAAAGTGATTGACAGAGTTCTCCAGTCAGCATCACCAAGTTAGTAGAACTTCGTGATGAACTATAGTATGCAAAGGATGACGAAAACGATTCCCAAGTTCTTCATGATGCTGAAATCGACGAAGGTAGAAATCAAAGAAACACATCAAGTGTTGATGGTTGACAAGATCACTAGTTTCAAAGAAAAGGGCAAAGGGAAGTAGGGGAACTTCAAGAAGAACGGCAAGCAAGTTGCTGCTCAAGTGAAGAAGCCCAAGTCTGGACCTAAGCCTGAGACTAAGTGCTTCTACTGCAAAGGGACTGGTCACTGGAAGCGGAACTACCCCAAGTATTTGGTGGATAAGAAGGATGGCAAAGTGAACAAAGCTGTATTTGATATACATGTTATTGATGTGTACTGTACTAGTGTTTATAGCAACCCCTCGGTATTTGATACTGGTTCAGTTGCTAAGAGTAGTAACTCGAAGCGGGAGTTGCAAAATAAACAAAGACTAGTTAAGGGTGATGTAACGATGTGTGCTGGAAGTGGTTCCAAGATTGATATTATCATCATCGCACACTCGCTATACTTTCGGGATTAGTGTTGAACCTAAATAAATGTTATTTGGTGTTTGCATTGAGCATGAATATGATTTGATCATGTTTATTGCAATATGGTTATTCATTTAAGTTAGAGAATAATTGTTGTTCTGTTTACATGAATAAAACCTTCTATGGTTATACACCCAATGAAAATGGTTCGTTGGATCTCGATCATAGTGATACACATATTCATAATATTGAAGCCAAAAGATGCAAAGTTAATAATGATAGTGCAACTTATTTGTGGCACTGCAGTTTAGGTCATATTGGTGTAAAGCGCATGAAAAAACTCCATGCTGATGGGATTTTGGAATCACTTGATTATGAATCACTTGATACTTGCGAACCATGCCTCATGGGCAAGATGACTAAGACTCCATTCTCCGGAACAATGGAGCAAGCAACTGACTTAGTGAAATAATGCATACTAATGTATGGGGTCCGATGAGTGTTAAGGCTTGCGGCAAGTATCGCTATTTTCTGACCTTCACAGATAATTTGAGCAGATATGGGTATATCTATTTGATGAAACACAAGTCTGAAACATTTGAAAAGTTCAAAGAATTTCAGAGTGAAGTGGAGAATCATTGTAACAAGAAAATAAAGTTTCTACAATCTAATCGTGGAGGAGAATATTTGAGTTATGAGTTTGGCCTTCAATTAAAACAATGTGAAATAGTTTCACTACTCACGCCACCTGGAACACCACAGTATAATGGTGTGTCTGAACGTCGTAACCATACTTTATTAGATATGGTGCGATCTATGATGTCTCTTACCGATCTACCACTATCGTTTTGGGGTTATGCATTAGAGACAGTTGCATTCACGTTAAAAAGGGACACCATCTAAGTCCTTTGAGATGACACAATATGAATTGTGGTTTGGCAAGAAACCAAAGTTTTCATTTTTTAAAGTTTGGGGCTGTGATGTTTATGTGAAAAAGTTTCAACCTGATAAGCTCGAACCCAAATCGGAGAAGTGTCTCTTCATAGAATACCCAAAGGAAACTGTTGGGTACACCTTCTATCACAGATCCGAAGGCAAGATATTCATTGCTAAGATGGATCCTTTCTAGAGAAGGAGTTTCTATCGAAAGAAGTGAGTGGGAGGAAAGTGGAACTTGATAAGGTAATTGTACCTTCTCCCTTGGAAAGTAGTTTTTCACAGAAATTAGTTCTAGTGATTCCTATACCAATTAGTGAGGAAGCTAATGATGATGATCATGAAGCTTCAGATCAAGTTACTACCGAACCTCGTAGGTAAACCAGAGTAAGATCCGCACCAGAGTGGTACGGTAATCCTGTTCTAGAGGTCATGTTACTTGACCATGACGAACCTACAAACTATGAGGAAGCGATGATGAGCCCAGATTCTGCAAATTGGTTTAAGGCCATAAAATCTGAGATGGGGTCCATGTATAAGAACAAAGTATGGACTTTGATTGACTTGCTCGATGATTGGTGAGCCATTGAGATTAAATGGATCTTCAAGAGGAAGACGGACGCTGATAGTAGTGTTACTATCTACAAAGCTAGAATTGTCGCAAAAGGTTTTTGACAAGTTCAAGGTGTTGACTACGATGAGAGTTTCTCACTCATATCTATGCTTAAGTCTGTCCAAATCATGTTAGCAATTGCCACATTTTATGAAATCTGGCAAATGGATAAACAAAACTGCATTCCTTAATGGATTTATTAAAGAAGAGTTGTATATGATGCAACCAGAAGGTTTTGTCAATCCTAAAGGTGCTAACAAAATATGCAAGCTCCAGCGATCCATCTATGGACTGGTGCAAGCATCTCGGAGTTGGAATATATGCTTTGATGAGTTGATCAAAGCATATAGTTTTATACAGACTTGCGGTGAAGCCTGTATTTACAAGAAAGTGAGTGGGAGCACTACAATATTTCTGATAAGTATATATGTGAATGACATATTGTTGATCGGAAATAATGTAGAATTATTCTGCAAAGCAGAAAGGAGTGTTTGAAAGGAGTTTTTTCAAAGGAAGACCTCGCTGAAGCTGCTTACATATTGAGCATCAAGATCTATAGAGATAGATCAAGACGCTTGATAAGTTTTTTCAAAGTACATACCTTGACAAGATTTTGAAGTAGTTCAAAATGGAACAGTCAAAGAAAGAGTTTCTTGCATGTGTTACAAGGTGTGAAATTGAGTAAGACTCAAAGCCCGACCACGGCAGAAGATAGAAAGAGAATGAAAGTCATTCCCTATGCCTCAGCCATAGGTTCTATAAAGTATGCCATGTTGTGTACTAGATCTATTGCATACCCTACCATTAAGTTTGGCAAGGGAGTGCAATAGTGACCTGGGAGTAGATCAATGGACAGCGGTCAAAATTATCCTTAGTGGAATAAGGATGTGTTTCTCGATTATGGAAGTGACAAAAGGTTCGTCGTAAAGGGTTACGTTGATGCAAGTTTTGACACTAATCTAGATGACTCTAAGTCTTGGTCTAGATACATATTGAAAGTGGAAGCAATTAGCTAGAGTAGCTCCGCGCAGAGCATTGTAGACATAGAAATTCGCAAAATACTTACGGATCTGAATGTGACAGACCCGTTGACTAAAATTATCTCACAAGCAAAACATGATCACACCTTAGTACTCTTTGGGTATTAATCACATAGCGATGTGAACTAGATTACTGACTCTAGTAAACCCTTTGGGTGTTGGTCACATGTCGATATGAACTATGGGTGTTAACCACATAAAGATGTGAACTATTGGTGTTAAATCACATGGTGATGTGAACTAGATTATTGACTCTAGTGGAAGTGGGAGACTGAAGGAAATATGCCCTAGAGGCAATAATAAAGTTATTATTTATTTCCTTATATCATGATAAATGTTTATTATTCATGCTAGAATTGTATTAACCGGAAACATAATACATGTGTGAATACATATACAAACAGAGTGTCACTAGTATGCCTCTACTTGACTACCTCGTTAATCGAAGATGGTTATGTTTCCTAACCATAGACATGAGTTGTCATTTTATTAACGGGATCAAATCATTAGGAGAATGATGTGATTGACTCGACCCATTCCGTTAGCTTAGCACTCGATCGTTTAGTATGTTGCTATTGCTTTCTTCATGACTTATACATGTTCCTATGACTATGAGATTATGAAACTCCCGTTTACTGGAGGAACGCTTTGTGTTCTACCAAACGTCACAACGTAACTGGGTGATTATAAAGGTGCTCTACAAGTGTCTCCGAAGGTACTTGTTGGGTTGGCATATTTCGAGATTAGGATTTGTCACTCCGATTGTCGGAGAGGTATCTGTGGGCCCACTCTGTAATGCACATCACATAAGCCTTGCAAGCATTGCAACTAATGAGTTAGTTGCGGGATGATGTATTACGGAACGAGTAAAGAGACTTCCCGGTAACGAGATTGAACTAGGTACTGAGATACCGACGATCGAATCTCGGACAAGTAACATACCGATGACAAAGGGAACAATGTATGTTGTTATGCGGTTTGACCGATAAAGATCTTTGTAGAATATGTGGGAGCCAATATGAGCATCCAGGTTCCGCTATTGGTTATTGACCGGAGACGTGTCTCGGTCATGTCTACATAGTTCTCGAACCCGTAGGGTCCGCACGCTTAAGGTTTTGATGACAGTTTTATTATGAGTTTATGATTTTTGATGTACCGAAGGAGTTCGGAGTCCTGGATGAGATCGGGGACATGACGAGGAGTCGCAAAATGGTCGAGACGTAAAGATGGATATATTGGACGACTATATTCGGACATCGGAAAGGTTCCGAGTGATTCGGGTATTTTTCGGAGTACCGGAGAGTTACGGGAATTCGCCGGGGAGTATATGGGCCTTATTGGGCCATATGGGAATAGAGGAGAGAGGCCAAAAGGAAGGAGACATGCGCCCCTCCTCTGGTCCGAATTGGAGAAGGGGTGCAGCCCCCTTTTCCTTCTTCCTCTCCTCCTATTTCCTTCTCTCCTACTCCAACAAGGAAAGGAGGAGACCGGGAGTAGGACTCCCCCCTTGGCGCGCCCTCCTCCTAGGTCGGCCGCCTCCCCCCTTGCTCCTTTATATACAGGGGCAGGGGGCACCCCAAAGACACAACAATTGATCGTTTGATCTTTTAGCTGTGTGCGGTGCCCCCCTCCACCATAGTCCACCTCGATGATACTGTAGCGGTGCTTAGGCGAAGCCCTGCGTCAGTAGAACGTCATCATCGTCACCACGCCGTCGTGCTGACGAAACTCTCCCTTAACACTTGGCTGGATCGGAGTTCGAGGGACGTCATCGGGCTGAACGTGTGCTGAACTCGGAGGTGCCGTGCGTTCGGTACTTGATCGGTTGGATCGTGAAGACGTACGACTACATCAACCGCGTTGTGCTAACGCTTCCGCTTTCGGTCTACAAGGGTACGTAGACAACACTCTCGCCTCTCGTTGCTATGCATCACCATGATCTTGCGTGTGCGTAGGAAATTTTTGAAATTACTACGTTCCCCAACACATCAGAGTTAGGATGTGCGAACTACTACATGCGACATTGCTCTCCTAGATTTTTTGCATATTACACTAACTTCTTTGTCTCTTTGTGATTTAAGGTATATAGCAACCTATATTACAGAAAAAGCATATCAAAATACTGGCCATGTTACAAATAAGGTTTATCAAAATTAGACAATCCATAGGAAGATAGCCTGAGGTTAGTATTGAAAAGAAGATCAATTAACATCAGGGTCAAAAAATAATGCATATTATCAAGCATAGAACTATATCATGTTCATGTGTTGATGTATCTATGGTATTGTGATGGATTTGGCTGCCACAGATTAAGCATAAATGTCTCGAATAGAGATCAGAAGTGGATCACCAATTGAAAGAGCGAGTGAACTATGTTGACGAATATGATAAAAAGATAGGAGGGAAAGATATGCTGAAATTTAAACAGAAACTGCGTGTAATTTATGTTTTTCTACTACATTACATTTGCATGCAATTCATAATTCCGGGAATTACTTAATATTTTTTCCAAAGATTGAATGGCCTTTTGACCATGCTTCTACTCTACCGTCCCACTCATATTTGTATTTCCTTTCTATATAAAAAATTAAATGGCCCAACATGTATAGCTTTAGAATTTATATTTACATAAAATAAGATCATCGTATAATCGGCAGAAGATTAAAATGTTTAACGTGACTGGTCATAAAAATTATAGTTAGTGAGGCATGCATAACTAGAAGGCAGGGGATAAATGGATAACATGTTTATTTATATGTAAATAAAAACCGACCATACCTAAGACAAACTATGCTCGCAGAAGTCTTAAATTTGTAAATGTCATCACATTTGATTCCAATTTTTCTTTAGACAAAATAAATAGTATGTTGGAATTACGAAACATTATAAATTCTAGCCCGCGCATCGAGCGGGCCACTCTGCTAACATACATCAGAGTAGATGCATTTCTTATGTTATTCAAGTTTGTAAACATTAATCATTAAGATTGAAGTGGGGATTCCGCCCATTGCCAGCACATATACATATCAACATATGAAATAGATTAAAATAATCGTGTGTTTGTTCGGCAAAAGGCTTAGTACGTGCGTGTAGGCGTTTGTTTGGTTGAAGGCTTACTTAAGTTTGCATTTGTAATTATATTTTGCAGAACCAACTTTCTCCAACTCATTACTAAATTAAAGATACGTGTGCGGGCAGCATACATCAGCAACACACCCCTTACAAATCATACTATGAAGCCTTGCTTCTGATAAATTATTGAATTTCCGGCCACTGCGTCTTACTGCAAAAGGAAGTAAACAAATCATGTGAGTATTACGCCCTATCCAAGTATAGATGTATACAAAGTAGTCGAGCTTGCTTAATAGTATGTACGTAGATCAAACCTGTTTGCCATTACCTTTGCATGCATCAGGAGCGGGAGGCATGGGGTCCAGCTGCGTACATAAATACCTATGGAGGCGCTCATGCTTGGAAGTGCAGCCAGCTAGTACTTGGTTACTTGCCCCTGGGTTCAAACGATCTGCATGTCGATCTGCTACTTGCTAAGATTAGGGCAGGCCCAACACTTCTCCGATCTGACTCTTTCACGACCAGCGAATTAATTAAGGCTCGAGGAAGCAAGACGTACCTGATTGGGTCCATCAACGATGTATCACCGCCGGCACCGAACCATGCATCAGGTACTACTTGACGATTAAGCGAACGCGGCGGGGGCAGTTTTTCTTAGGCGCTTTTTGCTTTTAGGATGAGAGGTCTAGGGCCTTTTTTTTCCTTTTCTTGATGGGAGAGCGTGACCATGGTATTTCTCCTCCCAGGTAAGATACGTGCACTTTGGTGGACCTTTTTTTTTTTACGTGGCCAAGATAACTTATCAAGGGCATTGGTGGGTAATATTTTTCATCTATTAATCCAATGGTTGTCCTTGCCTAATGGGTTTTAATTGATGGCTAGATGTTTCTAATTATTATAAGATTTTCTAGGCTAATTCTCTTTTTTCTGGCTACCCCATAAAGCACTTTTTATATATAAATCGATTTGTGTTTGTATGTTCATATATGCAAAAGTTACATTTAAGAAAAAAAAATGTATGTATGTTCATATGCAAAGGATATGCAAAAGTTAGAATTTTTTATGTTCATAGAATTTTTTTGTGATATTGTAGAGTATGAACATTTTTAATATAGATAGATGGATGGATGAACATTTTGAATATGGATGGATGGGTGGATGAACATTATGTCCATGTATGTATGTATTGATGTCGTTGTCGATCTACCCCCTCCCTGATAACTTCGACATGAGGGGAACGTTAATAAGTTACTAAGTTAAAATGTTGTCGAGGCCACCCCAAACCGGGACTGAAAAAGCATGGTCGAGGCCACCCCAAACCATAGAAGTGTGTCCAGGCCATCCCAAACCCTAGAAGTGTTGTCGAGGCCACCCCAAACCCTAGAAGTGTTGTCGAGGCCACCCCAAACCCTAGAAGCGTCGAGGCCACCCAAATTTACCAAGTAAAAGAGCGTTGTAGAGGCCACCCCAAACCCTAGAAGCGTTGTCGAGGCCACCCCAAACCCTAGAAGCATTGTCGAGGCCACCCCAAACCGTAGAAGCATTGTCGAGGCCACCCCAAACACTAGAAGCATTTTCGAGGTCACCCCAAACCATAGAATTGTCAAGGCCACTAATATGATCCCTTGTTGTGATATTAATTAGCTAGGTCTATGTTTGCCACTAATATATCCATCTCTCATGTTTGTATATTGCCATATTGTAATATTTGCAGAAACTATGGATGAAAGAGACTTGAAACAAGAAGAGTTGTTGGGGAATAAAATCCACGACTGGTGTGATGTCTTGTCGTTTCTCAACGACACTGATGGTCAGGAAGGAGAGGATGATGGCTCCGGTGATCGAACAATGGAGAAGGAACACTACTAGGGAAAAGCTTATAGACAGACGCTTACTAGTAGCGCTCCGTATTGCCCCGCGCTACTGCTACTTACTAGTAGCGTGCTATATTGACCAACGCTACTAGTAATATTTACTGGTAGCACGTGGCTCAAAAAAACACACTACTAGTAAATATCTCCAACTATGCCCCGCGAACAGACCATGGTAGTAGCGCGGGTTCTAAAACCTTTGCTACTACTATGTGGATAGCTCTAGCACAGGTGAGGCAGCCGCGCTACTAGTATACTCCCACCCCACCAACCGTCCCACTCCACCGTCCACCCACCCCCGTTTATCTTAAAAAAATCCACCCAAGCCCCGATCCAGATCCCCTCCACCGCGGCCTCCTTCCACCTCCTCTCCGCTCCCAATCCACTGCAGCCGGCCGGCCTTCCCCTCGCCCCTCCGACCCCCTCTGACCGCTGGAGCCGGCCGGCCAGGCCGCCGCG
>NC_041393.1:757164996-757166481 GCF_002162155.2 Triticum dicoccoides | reverse complement strand
GTGGGGTGACTCTGCTGCTAACCCCGCCTCTCCCCGGAGGAACTGATGCGGCCGCGGTGGAGGAGAGATGTCGTATGCCTACCTCTTCAAGTACATCATCATCAGCGACGCAGGTGCGCTTCCCTTCCCCTCCTCCCGGGGAGATTGGACAGATCCGTGCAACACTTTGTTGTTGCGGTCGTCGGGGAGATCTGTGCCCGCCTCTGTTGAATCTACTTCGCGCTGACGATCGGATGGGATGGTCGAGCAGGTGTCGGCAAGTCGTGCCTGCTGCTGCAGTTCACCGACTAGCGCTTCCAGCCCGTCCACGACCTCACCATCGACGTCGAGTTCGGCGCCCGGATGATCACCATCGACAACAAGCCCATCATGCTCCAGATTTCGGACATGGTACCTCTCCGCAATAAATTCATCATTTCTCTTTTACTTTCCTAGCTGACATGTTGACATGGTGTGGGAGTGCCTGCCTAGATCGATTTGCGTTCTTGCCATGGCAGTTAGTGCCAAGTGCAAATGGAAAGAGGTGGCGCTAGGAATTACCTCACTACGATAATCGTAATCTGCTTGGGAGTTAAAACTGTCGTTTGTAGTGTGATTCTGATTTCACCGTTGATAATTGCGACTTCATCGAGTTTTTGTATGAATTAGCTCTCATCAGATAGCAACAAATGTGTTGTTTAGCTTCGTTCTCACTGTCATGCCATAAACCTTGGCATCATATTCAATTGTCAAGGTAAGGAAAATATATATTAATGTGCTCGCGTTAACTGAACTTGGTTGCCTTTTAGAGAAAATCTGGAGCATGGGGTGACTCTGTGTAACGCCCCGGATTCGATGCGCTAGGTGTCTGCCAGTTTTTCGTCATTGTTGCCATGTCATTTGCTTGCGTGTTGCATTTTGTCATGTCATCATGTGCATTTCATTTTGCATACGTGTTCATCTCATGCATCCGAGCATTTTCCCCGCTGTCCGTTTTGCAATCCGGCACTCCTATGTCCTCCGGCGTCCCCCTTTTGTCTCTCATTGTGAGCGGGTGTTAAACGTTCTCGGAATGGACCGAGGTTTGCCAAGCGGCCTTGGTATAGCACCGGTAGACCGCCTGTCAAGTTTCGTGCCATTTGGAGGTCGTTGATACTCCAACAGTTAACCGGGTAACCGTAAAAGCCTCTTTTGTGTGCAGCCCAACACCCCTTCCAAAGTGGCCCAAAGCCCAGCAAACTCCCCTATATGCTCTCGGTCGTTCGATCACGGTCGTGTGGGCGAAAACCGCACCTCATTTGGAGCTTCCTAGCTCCCTCTACCTATAAAACTAGACCTCCCCCGAAATTTTCGGGTCACTCTATCCAAACCCTAAAAATCGCCCTCCGCCGCCACCGGACACGTCCGCCGCCACCGAACGAAATCGTCGCCGCCCCGCAGCCACTGGCATCGCGCCATGTGGCACCACGCCACCCACCTCCGCCGTCGGCCCGCCAGGCCCGCGCG
>NC_041393.1:757145140-757164337 GCF_002162155.2 Triticum dicoccoides | reverse complement strand
CCATGCCTCTCCGCGTTGCCCGCGCCGCCGCCGGCCTCGCCACGAATCCCGTCGGCGCCCGTCCTCCCACCGCCACCGGTCGCCGTCAGCCTCCGCACCGCCGCGCTGGTGCGCCCCACGCCTCCGCCTTGCCGGCCCCGAGCTCCGGCGAGCTCGCCCCCGCCTCCACCGTGCCGCCCCTGCTAGGATCCGGCCCGATCCGGCCAAGGGAGCTCTCCCTCGCCTTCCCCGCTGCTCCAGCCGCCGTCTCCTCCAACTCCGGCAAAACTCTAGTGACCTCGAAAACCGTGCCAGATCCGGATCCCGAAGGTTGACCCCGTTTCTCGTCTAAGTCCCTGATATTTTCAGCATTATGTTGCCCTGTTCATCGCATCATAACTCTGTGCATACTGCTCCGTTTCATGCGTGTAATATGTCAAATTGTTCGTCTCGACGAGTACTTCATTTCATTCCATTGCATCATGTTCATTTGAGTCCATCTTGATGCCTGAATCATCGTTTCAAGAGTGCATGTTGCTGTTGATCTGCTGAAACTGTTATAACATGCTCATTTGTCATTTTTGCCATGTTTGATGTGTGCATCCTATGATGTTGATGTCTACATGTGTTTTGAAATATGCCATGCCATCTTTACAGAGGTGTATGCCATGTATTTTTTTGATCAATGTGGTGACTAGCACAAGCATGTAAACTAGGCCTCGTGATGTTGCTGATTTCAGTCCCTGTTCTGCTGTTATTTATATGCCATGTAAACTTGATGCTACAGAGAGATCCATGTTTATTTTGAGATACTTCAGTAAGGATGTTTTATACATATGGTTATGAGCTATCCATCCATGCCCCTGGTTGCAATTATAGCTTGCTTTAGATTGTCCATATCTTGCTCCAAAGTTGCTAAATATTGTTGTTGTCAGCTTGTTAACATGAAGTTCGGTTTTGCCATGTGATTTCCTAGTGATCCATGCACCCTATGAACTTGTTCTTGCCATGCTTAGCTTCATAAACATGTATTATTACTTCTTATTGCCTTGTCATGCCATGTAATGCTCTGTGGTGAGTGGTACAAGCTCACCAACATGCCTACTTATTGTTGTTCCTGCCATGTATGAATCTGTCATATAACTTGCCATGTTTACATGGGTGCCATCATATTTTCTGTGCCTTTTTGGCTCATAGTCAGTAAGGGACTTTTGTTCTATGCATTTAGTAGGTTCATTCCATGCCTTTGTTTGCCATGATAAGTTCCTGTAACATGTTGTTTGATAGCTCTAAACATTGCAACCTGATATTATTTCTGCTAATGACTGAAACTGTTATTATTTGCAATCTTGCCATGTGTGTTTGAGCATGTTCTAGTGATTTGTGGAGATAGCTCAGTGTTCATGTTTTGTTATGCTTTACATGTACATCATGTCCATGCCTTTTGTTATCATATTGTGGTACTGTAGCATGTTGTTTAGGTGCTTGCAATATACCTAGTTGCTGTTTTGGACAGATTGTTGTTATGCCTTGTATAGTGTGTGTGTTGAACCGTTGCTCCGTTTTGAGTGTGCTCTATATGAAACTTGCTTGATTTTGCATGTAGTTTCATATTATCATGTTGCATCCATGTTTTGAGGTGTTTGCTTGATGTTTGGGTGCATTTTGCATCAATGCCATGCTTAATTTGTTTTGTTCATATCTTCTAGGCCGTAGCTCCAAATTAAATGAACTTTATATGTAATTTGACTAGAATCTCGTGTAGATCATCCTTGTGCATCTTAACTTGCGGTTTAACAACTTGAACATAAGGTTTATTCATATCTGGACCAACTTCGAAATTTGCATATGAGGACTTACCGGATTTATTATATGTTGTTCCCGGCCTCATTTAAACTTGTCTTGATGTGTTGCTCTTGTTTGCATCATCTCTTGCCATGAGTAGCTTCATGTAGCCTTGTCATGCATCATGCTTGTTGTGCATCATGCCTTGTTCATGTGCGGTGTGTTTACTATGTTGTGTGTTTCTTCTCGATAGTTTCCCATTTCGTTGGGATCGTGAGGATTCGTTCATCTACGATTGGTTTGTCTTCGTGGCTTCATCTTCTTAATGGACTCGTTCTTCTTCATAGCGGGATTTCAGGCAAGATGACCGCTACCCTGGATCTCACTGCTATCATTGCTATGCTAGTTGCTTCGTTCTATCGCTATGCTGCGCTACCTATCTTTTGCTCATCAGGCCTCCCAAATTGCCATGAACCTCTAACCTTTGACACCCTTCCTAGCAAACCATTGCTTGGCTATGCTACCGCTTTGCTCAGCCCCTCTTATAGCGTTGCTAGTTGCAGGTGAAGTTGAAGATTGCTCCATGGTGGACAGAATTTTGTTGGGATATCACAATATCTCTTATATTATTAATGCATCTATATACTTGGTAAAGCGTGGAAGACTCGGCCTTATGCCTGGTGTTTTGTTCCACTCTTGCCGCCCTAGTTTCCGTCATACCGGTGCTATGTTCCCGTATTTTGCGTTCCTTACGCGGTTGGGTGATTTATGGGACCCCCTTGACAGTTCGCTTTGAATAAAACTCCTCCAGCAAGGCCCAACCTTGGTTTTACCATTTGCCTCACCTAGCCCTTTTTCCCTTGGGAGTCGCGCTCTCGATGGTCATCTTTATTTTACCCCCCCCCCCGGGCCAGTGCTTCTCCAAGTGCTGGTCCAAACCGAGCGATGTCCGGCGCCCCCTGGGCAACCAGGGTCTATGCCAACCCGACGTCTTGCTCATCCGGTGTGCCCTGAGAACGAGATATGTGCAGCTCCTATCGGGATTTGTCGGCACAGCGGGCGGTCTTGCTGGTCTTGTTTTACCATTGTCGAAATGTCTTGTAAACCGGGATTCCGAGTCTGATCGGGTCTTCCTGGGAGAAGGTATATCCTTCGTTGATCGCGAGAGCTTATCATGGGCTAAGTTGGGACACCCCTGCAGGGTATAAACTTTTGAAAGCCGTGCCCGCGGTTATGGGGAGATAGGAATTTGTTAATGTCCGGTTGTAGATAACTTGACACCAGATCCGAATTAAAATGCATCAACCGCGTGTGTAGCCGTGATGGTCTCTTCTCGGCGGAGTCCGGGAAGTGAACACGGTTTTTGGGTTATGTTTGACGTAAGTAGGAGTTCAGGATCACCTCTTGATCATTGCTAGCTTCACGACCGTTCCGCTTGTTCTCTTCTCGCTCTTATTTGCGTATGTTAGCCACCATATATGCTTAGTTGCTGCTGCAACCTCACCACTGTACCCCTTCTTTTCCCATTAAGCTTTTCTAGTCTTGATACCCATGGTAATGGGATTGCTGAGTCCTCGTGGCTCACATATTACTACAACAACAGTTGCAGGTACAGGTTATGCGATGATCATGATGCGAGAGCGATGCTTGCTTGCTTGAGTTCTGCTTCTGCTTCTTCTTCGACCAGGGGATAGGTTCCAGGTCGGCAGCCTGGGCTAGCAGGGTGGATGTCGTTTGAGCTTCTGTTTGTGTTTCATCCGTAGTCGGATGTTGATCTTATGTATGATGATGTTGTATTCGTGTGGCATTGTATGCCCTCTTGTATGTATCCCCATCTATTATGTAATGTTGATGTAATGATATCCACCTTGCAAAAGCGTTTCAATATGCGGGTCTATCCTTGGTGGGACCTTCGAGTTCCTTTTTGGATAGGGTCGCATATTGGGCGTGACACTCTGGCTGTAAACTGAACTTGGTTCAGTTAAAACTGCACTGTCAAATCTGGACAGCAAGCTTATATCTGAAAAATAAGTTAGCTAGGCTCAGAATTTTGAGTTGGCGCCTTTACATAAGTTTTATATAAAGTTCCAAGGTTTATTTAGAGTATTTATTTGTGTCGTTTGGATGTACGGTTTGAGAGAAGCCATCAGTTTAGTTTGCTCTCCCGAAATATATGTTCCTGGGTACAGTATTTTGATATGGGAGATTAGGCCCTGTTAGAGGTGGTATTAAAATAAAGTTACAACATGAAAATTTTAGAGGCTGTTCTGTAGATACTTAAACACATATCACTTGTCAGGTTTCGTTTGGTATATTAAATCCTATGAAATTATCAAAGTGGGATATACTATGTTGGACAAAATTTTATGTTTGGACTTGGGTGAATGTAACTAGACTTATACTCTCAGATTTTGTCATAGTTGATGGTGTGAGGACTTATGATGTGATAAAGAATATACATTGTTGCAACACCAAAATCAGTGAAATATATTGCCTTTTTTTGCTGCCGATGACATCTCCTGGAATCTTTACTCCATAAAGTAAGGATTTAGATAACATCATATGTTCAGAGTTCAGTTCTTTTCTTATCTAAAACTAACATATTTTACAATGGGCATGATGGATGTTGCAGGGTCATTGATGACAGCCAAGGGTTCATGCTCGGAAACGACTACATCTTGCTCCATGTTGTCGGCTCAGCTAGAGTCCTTAATCATGAGGAGATGGGCCATGTCAATTGTTAGAGTACACTTCACAGGTGCATTTTGTGAGATTCTAGACAAAAGATTGATAGCATGCTTGCCTGCTTGTTCTTTCAGTTCAAATAAATGTTCCTTTTCTTGTTGAATCCAAAGTAGCTAGCGGAGATCAAGTAGAAAGGCTATTGATTGTCTCAAAGTTCTTGGACCATTTAGTTTGAATAGCCAGTGAGGAATTAAGCATATATTTTTGGCATGAGCCCCTTTAAATTGCTAGATGAGAAGGAATCTTAACTTAATGGGTCTTGTGAATTGGAATATACCATTTAGTTGAACTAATGCAATTTGCGTACTAACAAGTTTTCACTTTCTCGACGTGGGCGCAGGGGTGATCGACGCTGACTAGCACGGCCGGTGGGCGCTGTGCTCTTCAACCACTCAGAGGCGGACTTCTCTGTGAAGCCGGTGGCCACGTCGTGTAGATGACTGTTGAGGTGATTTCGACATCGGAGGTCGCCGAGGTGGAGGACCTTGATGCCACCGTCCGGGAGGAGGGAGGATTTGGGTCCACTGGCGTCTAAGCTCTGAGCCTTGGTAGATACATCTAGGGAAGTGGTCTGTTTAGGTTGGTGATGAAACACCAGGGAAGGTATCCGCCTTTCGATGATGGTTGTGTGTGTCTGATGTGAAATGGAATCTTGCGAATGTTGACGTTGGTTTGGTTTGCACTGGAAGTATTGCCATCCATGAATACTACATCTAACTTATATTTTTTTTAATTCCTAAATTGTTAGTAGTGGCATGGAAATAAGTGAGTGCTACTAGTAGTGAGGTTAGTTGTAGGATGGGAAATAAGTGAGCGCTACTAGTAGTTAGGTTAGTAGTAGTGCGGGTGCACCAGCGCTACTACTAACTTTTTAGTAGTAGCCCGGGTGCACCAGCGCTACTACTAACCATTTAGTTGTAGCACGATAGTAGTAGCGTGTGTACCAGCGCTACTAGTAGGCAGTTTTCCAGCGCTACTACTAGCCTTTTTCCTAGTAGTGGAAGGACAAGATCATGACGAGTCCAGTGACGGAATAGCGGAGGAATAAGGAGACCGTGATGACGGCTCCGGTGACCGAACGGAGGAGGGAGCTGTTGCAAAGTCCGGTGAGGTATATATATTAATTAAGCTTGTGCTAACTAGCATTAATTGTTTTGGTATGTACATATATTAACGCTTCTATCTTCTTTTATAGCCCTCCGGATTGAGCCAAACTTCTGTAACAAGACGAGGCCCGAAGAAAAGGTTGCGCCAGGATGAAAGGTTCACGGTCACAGAACTCGCGGATGGTCGCCTACCGATTGAACCCAAGCGGACCAAGGATGCATTTGTTGCTCAGTGTGGAGCTATTGTTAGGGACAGCATCCCGATCACCATCTAGAAATGGAATAAGCCTAAGGACGGCCCTGAAGTTTCTTATGTCACCGATAGACAGAAAGATGATCTTTGGACCTCGCTGAAGGCAAATTTGACCCTACCGCCAGAGGAGGGTCCGAATAAGCCAGTTATAGAGCCAAAGGTCAAGTCATGTGCTCTTAAGAAGATGGCAGATATATTCAGTAGGTGTAAGAAATAGTTGATCACAACATTTGTCGACAAAGGGAAGACTCCAGAATTCATCGGCCAATTTGAGAAGATAAGAGATCACTGGCCCGTATTTGTGGCCTACAAGAGATCAGAGAAGGGTAAGAAAATATCAGAGACAAACAAGAAAAATGCTGCAACGAAGCAGTATCACCATCACACGGGGTCAGGTGGCTACCTCAAAGCCCGGCCATTGTGGGACAAAGCTGAGCAAGACCTGCTTGCTAAAGGGGTCCAACCAGCGACATTGAACTGGCCAGACTATTCAAAGACTTGGTTCTTCGGGGTTGGGGGAACTTTGGACCCTGAAACAGGGGAGTGCCGTTGGACGAATGAGCAACTTGCAATACCTGTCAAGAACCTTCAGGATTATATCACCGCAGCGCATGAAGGGACGTTCATTCCCGACACAGGGAAGGACGAGCTGACTGAGGCCCTCGGAAATCCTGAGCACCCTGGACGAACACGAGGCACACCAGGCTCCGTTCCGTGGGTGGTTGGGATTCCCGGCGTAGGCGGTTATAGAACCCCAAAGAGAAAGAGGAAAGTGTAGGTGAGCGAAATGCAGAAGCTCAATGCATGATAGCGAAGCTAGAGGAACTTTCAGCTGCCGGCCAACCATCTCAGCGACACGAAGCTACCCCAGAAGCTACCCCACCATCTCAACGGAGAAGCACCGTGGCTTCCATGGAGCTCGCTCAGCCTGATTTCACGGCTCCTCGCTACCCCGTGGATACTATCACGGAGGCTCAACATTGCGAGCTAATGATGAAATGCCAGAACCTCACTTTGAAGACAGTTGTTGTCTCTGTTGCACCTCCTCAAGCTGACAGAACTTTTCACTGCCGTCCGACTCCACATGGCTTTGCTGTTGTGACGATGGATGAAATAATGGAGGGATGTGAGGAGCTGGAGCTTGACCACCCTACATGTGAAGGGGAGAATCAGCTGCTCTATGCTTTGAGGAGTACATGTCTATGGAGGAAGGAGTACATCAAGCTTCCAAACTAGACGCCTCCTCCTCCTCCCACTCCTCCTCCGACGAGTCAGGGCACTCCTCCTCCTCCTCCTCCTCCGGGGAGTGATCAGGGCACTCCGCCTCCTCTGGCGCGTGAGGGCACTCCGCCTCCTCCTCCTTCGCCTCCTCCGGCGCGTCGGAGCACTTCGCCTCCTCCTCCACCTCGTTAGCAACGGCTCAAGAGAGCCGCCACCGTTGCGGCTCCTCCGGCGTGTCAGAGCACTCCGCCTCCTTCTCCGCCTTGTCAGCAACAATGGAAGAAAGAAGCCGCCGCTCCGGCGGCTAGCAGTACAAGCTGAGGCGCAAGGCAATTCAGATATGGTCCATCTCTCAAGCCTCTGGAAAAGTTACCATATGAGAGGACCGACAAGGAAAACGACGAAATCTGTGCGGCCGAAGTGAGTGAATTTTTTGCAAAGAAACCTCCACCTCCGAAGGAATTGATAGATCCGGTGAAACTGAAGCACACTATCGACGCCCTGAAGCGACCATCACCGCCTCCGTCGCAATCCAACGATGAGAGCATTATTTAAAGGACATATAAGGAAGCAGAGCGGTCGGGAAGTACTTGTAGTGATGCAAGGTTAGCAGAACGAAGAAGTGGGAAAAATATCCCCAGCTTGGCGAACAGGCGAACCAATCATGCCCCCCGATCAAGGTGTCTAGCGATATCGTTGCTAATCATCCGGGGATGGTGCCCGGTACCAATCCTGCTGATTACCTGAGCGATGACGTATAGTTTGAAACAATGGAGGTGGACAAATTCAGATACCAGTATGGGCAGCCTCTCATCAAACCTGGTCATCCTCCTCTAACAACGATGATGCAAAGATTCCATCAATGGTGCATGAAAACCTGCAGCGAGTTTGGGAAGGATACTTTGACGCTGAGAATTAAAGAGGAGCACGACCTCGTTGGAACTGATCTGTTGTCTGTTGAATTTGATGAGTTATTCCAGCTATACAATCAAAAGGCCCTCGACAAAACACTCCTGACTTGCTACTATTTGTATGTACTACTTCTGTAATTAAGTCTCTATATATAGCTCAACCCTTTCATTGCATGTATATATAATTATCCTCACTATATTATGCAAATTGAAGATCGTCGAATGCAGAAAAGCACAAATCTATGACATTGGATTCATTAACCCAAATATCATACATGAATGGACGACTAAAAATAGAGTCACGAATACCGAGGACAACTTGCTACAATCATTGCTTAAAAATCAAAACAAAGAGAAAATACTCTTTCCTTACAACTTCAAGTGAGTGTTACTGTCTTGTGCATATTCGGTTTCCCTTACTCGAGGTTATAGTAATGTAATTGATGATTTATGCATGCGTGTGTAGCTTCCACTTTATTCTGCTAGAGATTAAGGTTGAGCGGGGATTAGTAACTATCTTAGACTCTAGACAAAATGCTCCAGAAGTAAGTTCAATCGATTATTATCGCACCATATCGGGAACTTTGTTCATTTCCTGATATCAAGGTATTATTTTCTTTGTCTGGCAGGGTTTGGAAAGAGTTCACCGCAATTGTTCCGGGACTGCCGAGGGAGTTGCGATTTACACACCCGAAAGTAAGTACTACTAGCTAGTTCCGCGCATCTCCCATTGATTATAGTTTCATCAATACCATTTAACATGCTTGATTATCAGTTTGATTGAACTCTATTTCTCGTAAAGTGCTTGTGTCAGGAAGTCGGGAATGATTTTTGTGGACACTACGTTTGCGAGTGTTGGGGAATGCAGTAATTTCAAAAAAAATCATATGGTCACGCAAGATCTATCTAGGTGATGCATAGCAATTAGAGGGGAGGGTGTTGTCTATGTACCCTTGTAGACCGAAAGCGGAAGCGTTATGACAACGCAGTTGATGTAGTCGTACGCCTTCATGATCCGACCGATCCTAGCACCGAAGGTACGGCACCTCCGCGATCTGCACACATTCAGCTCGGTGACGTCCCACGAACTCTAGATCCAGCTGAATTCGAGGGAGAGTTTCGTCAGCACGACTGTGTGATGACGGTGATGATGAAGTTACTGACGTAGGGCTTCGCCTAAGCACTACAATGATATGACCGAGGTGGAAATCTGTGGAGGGGGGCACCGCACACGGCTAAACAATCAACTTGTGTGTTCTAGGGGTGCCCCCCTCCCCGTATATAAAGGAACAAGGGGAGGGGGTCGGCGGCCTCATAGGGTGCGCCCCAAGGGAGAAATCCTACTCTTACTAGGAGTAGGTTCCCCCTTTCCTAGTCCAACTAGGAGGGGAAGGAAAGAGGAGGAAGGGAGAAGGAAAGAGGGGGCCGGCCCCCCAAGCCCTAAACTAATTTGGTTTGGGCCTAGGGCGGACGCACCACAGCTCCCTTGCTGCCCTCTATTTCCACTAAGGCCCATGAAGGCCATTGACCCCCCGGGGGGGTCCGGTAACTCCCCGGTACTCCGGTATTTATCCGGTGACCCCCGGAACCTTTCCGGTGCCCGAATATAACCTTCCATATATCAATCTTTATGTCTCGACCATTTCGAGACTCCTCGTCATGTCCGTGATCTCATCTAGGACTCCGAACAACCTTCGGTACATCAAAACACATAAACTCATAATACCGATTGTCATCGAACGTTAAGCGTGCGGACCCTACGGGTTCGAGAACTATGTAGACATGACCGAGACATATCTCCGGTCAATAACCAACAGCGGAACCTAGATGCTCATATTGGCTCCCACATATTCTATGCGGATCTTTATCGGTCAAACCGCATAACAACATACGTTATTCCCTTTGTCATCGGTATGTTACTTGCCCGAGATTCGATCGTCGGTATAATCATACCTAGTTCAATCTCGTTACCGACAAGTCTCTTTACTCGTTCCGTAATGCATCATCCCACAACTAACTCATTAGTCACATTGCTTGCAAGGCTTATAGTGATGTGCATTACCGAGAGGGCCCTGAGATACCTCTCCGATATATGGAGTGACAAATTATAATCTCGATCTATGCCAACCCAACAAACACCTTCGGAGACACCTGTAGAGCATATTTATAATCACCCAGTTATGTTGTGACGCTTGATAGCACACAAGGTGTTCCTACGGTATTTGGGAGTTGCATAATCTCATAGTCTGAGGAACATGTATAAGTCATGAAGAAAGCAGTAGCAATGAAACTGTAACGATTATAATGCTAAGCTAACGAATGGGTCTTGTCCATCACACCATTCTCCTAATGATGTAATTCCGTTCATCAAATGACAACACATGTCTATAGTTACGAAACATAACCATCTTTAATAAACGAGCTAGTCAAGTAGAGGCATACTAGGGACACTTATGTTCTGTCTATGTATTCACACATGTACTAAGTTTCCGTTTAATACAATTCTAGCATGAATAACAAACATTTATCATGAAATAAGGAAATAAATAATAACTTTATTATTACCTCTAGGGAATATTTCCTTTAGTCTCCCACTTGCACTAGAGTCAATAATCTAGTTCACATCGCCATGTGATTTAACACCAATAGTTCACATCACCATGTGATTAACACCCATAGTTCACATCATCATGTGACCAACACCCAAAGGGTTTACTAGAGTCAATATCTAGTTCACATCGCTATGTGATTAACACCCAAAGAGTACTAACGTGTGATCATGTTTACTAGAGTCAATATCTACAATGCTATGCATGGATCTACTCTAGCTAATTGCTCCCACTTTCAATATGTATCCAGATTGAGACTTAGAGTCATCCGAATTGGTGTAAAAACTTGCATCAACGTAACTCTTTACGACGAACTCTTTATCACCTCCATAACCGAGAAATATTTTCTTAGTCCTCTAAGGATAATTTTGACCGCTGTCCAGTGATCTACTCCGAGATCAAAATTGTACTCCCTTGCCAAACTCAGGGGAGGGTATACAATAGGTCTGGTACACAGCATGGCATACTTTATAGAACCTATGGCTGAGGCATAGGGAATGACTTTCATTCTCTCTCTATCTTCTGTTGAGGTTAGGCTTTGAGTCTTACTCAACTTCACACCTTGCAACAAAGGCAAGAACTCTTTCTTTGACTGTTCCATTTTGAACTACTTCAAAAACTTGTCAAGGTATGTACCCATTGAAGAAACTTATGAAGCGTCTTGATCTATCTCTATAGATCTTGATGCTCAATATGTAAGTAGCTTCACCGAGGTCTTTCTTTGAAAAACTCCTTTCAAACACTCCTTTATGCTTTCCAGAAAATTCTACATCATTTCCGATCGACAATATGTCATTCACATATACTTATCAGAAAGGTTGTAGTGCTCCCACTCACTTTCTTGTAAATACATGCTTCACCGCAAGTCTGTATAAAAGTATATGCTTTGATCAACTTATCAAATCGTATATTCCAACTCTGAGATTCTTGCACCAGTCCATAGATGGATCGCTGGAGCTTGTACATTTTGTTAGCACCTTTAGGATTGACAAAACCTTCTGGTTGCATCATATACAACTCTTCTTTAATAAATCCATTAAGGAATGAAGTTTTGTTATTCATTTGCCAGATGCGGCAATTGCTAACATGATTCGAACAGACTTAGGCATCGCTACGAGTGAGAAAAGTATCTAGGGTAGTTCCACTTCCAGTGACCAGTGCCTTTGCAGTAGAAGCACTTAGTTTCAGGCTTAGGTCCAGACTTGGGCTTCTTCACTTGAGAAGCAACTTGCTTGCCGTTCTTCTTGAAGTTCCCCTTCTTCCCTTTGCCCTTTTTCTTGAAACTAGTGGTCTTGTCAACCATCAACACTTGATGCTTTTCTTGATTTCTACCTTCGCCGATTTTAGGATCTCAAAGAGCTTGGGAATTGTTTTCGTCATCCCTTGCATATTATTGTTCATCATGAAGTTCTAGTAACTTGGTGATAGTGACTAGAGAACTTTGTCAATTACTATCTTATCTAGAAGATTAGCTCCCACTTAATTCAAGCAATTGTAGTACCCAGACAATTTGAGCACATGCTCACTGGATCAGCTATTCTCCTCCATCTTGTAGGCAAAGTACTATCAGAGGCCTCATACCTCTTGACACGGGCATGAGTATAAAATACTAATTTCAACTCTTGGAACATCTTATATGCTCCATGGCGTTCAAAACATTCTTGAAGTCCTGGTTCTAAGCCGTAAAGCATGGTGCACTAAACTATCAAGTAGTCATCATACCGAGCTTGTCAAAATGTTCATAACATCTGCATCTGCTCCTGTAATAGTTCTTTCACCTAGCGGTGCATCAAGGACATAATTTTTCTGTGCAGCAATGTGGAAAATCCTCAGATCATGGACCCAGTCCGCATCATTGCTACTATCATCTTTCAACTTATATTTCTCTAGGAAAATATAAAAAATAAACGGGGAGCTACATCGCGTGCTATTGATCTACAACATAGATACACTACTAGGGAAAAGCCTATACACAGAATCTTATCAGCAGCGCGCTTTAAAATAAGGCGCTGCTGCTAATTAGCAGTAGCATGCCCAGCCGAAACTCGCTACTGATACAAATATAGCAGTAGCGCGCCCGCTCAAAGACGCGATGCTGCTATAATTCCCACGAGGCCACCGCGAGGCTAGTTATAGCAGCAACGCATTATAACGACGTGCGCTACTGCTATGTAGCATAGTAGCAGCGCATTTCTCAGATAAGCGCTACTGCTAAGTTTCCTACAAAAATTTAGTCCCACCTCACTCCGTGAAGAGAGTATCAACCACCTTAAATATGTTACTTCTCAAACTTTGACAAGCACTTGGTCTTCATTGAACTCTATGTGTAGAATTTGTGGCTGCAATATGAGTCTTCACATGTTCCTAAACCGGTGAGGACTCATATTGACAAATCAGATTGTACACAAAAAGATCGTTGATGATCAATGTATTTTTGATATATTGAACAAAGTCTATTTTTACATGCTGACACATAGCAGTAGCGCTTTATTGTGAAAGGCGCTGCTGCTAGATAGCTTAGCAGTAGTGTATTTTCCTACAGCGCGCTACTGCTAAGCCATTCATCTCCCACCCCCATCTCCTCTATCCGATCCACTCACACAGTCACACACTCAATCTTCCGTCTGCGCCGCGCGCTGGTCCACCCCCGTCGCCCCTCCTCCGTCTGCGTCGCGCGCCGTCACCTCCTCCTCCTTGCTAGACTCGATACCGGCCTCCTCCTCTGTCCTCCCTCTCCACTCGCCGCTGGCCGACCCCTCCTCGCTCCGCCTTCCTCCTCCGTCCTCCCTCCACTGGCCGCGCCGGCCGGCCCCTCCTCGCTCCACCTTCCTCCTCCATCCTACTCTCTTCTCCCTCCTCGAGTCGCCCCTCCTTCTCCATCCTGCCCGCTACATTTTGATTTAGTAGGCTAGTTCATATGCAACATTTTGATTTAGTTGATATAATTTAGTTGATTTAGTAGGCTAGTTGATTTAGTTGACTTAGAACATTTTGATTTAGTTGATTTAGTAGGCTAGTTCATTTAGTTGATTTAGTTGACTTAGAACATTTTAATTTAGTTGATTTAGTAGGCTAGTTCATTTAGTTGATTTAGAACATTTTGATTTAGTTGATTTAGTAGGCTAGTTGATTTAGTTGATTTAGAACATTTTGATTTAGTTGATTTAGTACGCTAGTTGATTTAGTTGACTTAGAACATTTTGATTTAGTTGATTTAGTAGGCTAGTTGATTTAGTTGATTTAGAACATTTTGATTTAGTTGATTTAGTAGGCTAGTTGATTTAGTTCACTTAGAACATTTTGATTTAGTTGATCGTTAATCCTTTGCTCATATTGCTTTAGGAAAAATGGAGCCACCACCACCACCACTATGTCGACTGTGCAAGTCAAGATGCGCCAGTAGCCTTGCAACTGGCAAGTTGTTCGGCATCTACTTCCAGCCGAGTTTTCGTCATGCGGCGGTAAGAAATTAGATGAAATGTAATAACTGTTTTTTTTTAGTGTTGGCATTACTGCATTGTGTCATTTTGCTTATTTTACACAGATCGTCCCATGCAATGTGAGGTTGAAATTCAACAAGCTGACAGGAGACACTGTGACATTTGAGGCTCCTGGGGGGCGTACACTATGGAGGTCGAGAAAGGACGCAATATGTCGCAGATTGGAGGAGATGGATGGGCCCGTTTCGTCGCTTGCATGCGTCTTACTGGTGGTGAGTTGATCAGCTTCTCCTTCCGAGCAGAAAGACCCAAGCTAGCTGTCATTTATCTCAACCTGGTGGAAGATGATGAAGATGATGAAGATGATGAAGATGATGAAGATAATGAGGACCCACTCGATGAAGATGATGAGGACCCACTTCATGAAGCCATCGTAGCTCAAAGAACAAGGCTGAGTGAGGAGGAGGTGTCCAACCTGTGGGACATAATTCCGCCATGTGCTGACTTTGTCGGGGTGCCATTCGTGACCCGCTTGACAAATACCATGGTTGATCGACATGATATGGTATGTTATACTTACAAATGCAAATTATCCGATGAATTACTTAGTGTATAGTCCAATGATATGGTATGTTGTGTGGAATCTAGTCGATGATATGTTTTAGTGTAGAGTTCGATCACATGCTTATTAGTGTAGAATCTAAGGAAACTATTAATAGTGTAGATAATCCATATGTACTTATTTGCGAGGCTATTTATTAATTGATATGTTTTTCTTATTTAGAAATTGGCAAAGAGCATATCTGTGAATTATGGTATCGAGTCTGATGAAGAAGGCTCGGCTGGACTACGCCTTACTGCAAGGGGCTCTGTCACAACCTGTACTTACCGCGTGGACATGGACGGTCGCACATACTTAAACTCGGTTGGGTGGAAGAAATTCCTCGATGGCAAGAATTTTCGTGTTGGACAGGCCATCCTAATTACTATCACGAACACCAACCGCCTAGGCTTGAGGATGATGATTGTCTTCGATATCATCTAGAACTACATATATGTGTGTGTGGCTATATCATCTAGAACTACATATGTGTGTGTGGCTATGTCATCTAGAACTACATATGATGATCGTCGTCGATAGCATCTAGAACTACATATGATGATGGCCGTTGATATGACCTTGTACTGCTTGAGGATGCATGTTGACTATGCATGAAATTGTTATCTAGTACTCCCTTCGTTCCAAATTACTCGTCGTGGTTTGAACTAAAACCACGACGAGTAATTTGGAATGAAGGGAGTACTACCTAGTAATGGTTTATGAATTTGATATCTACTAGCAGTACCTAGTATCTAGTATCTGAAAGGGAAACTGAAAGGGAAAGGGGTAATGGGAAAATGATGAAAGATATAGCAGTAGCAAGGGATGGCGAAATCGCTACAGCTAGTTAATAGTAGCGCGTTCTTAAAAAGCGCTGCTGATATCGTCAACAGTAGTAGCACGGGTAAGGGCCGCGCTACTACTATGAGTTAGCTGTAGCGCCTTATTAGTAGCGCAGCCACCCGCGCTGCTGCTAGCCTCAAAACACGCGCTACTACTAGGGTTTTCCCTAGTAGTGATATGCTAATACTACCATGACTAAGTTCATGATGAATTAAAGTTCAATTAATCATATTACTTAAGAACTCTCACTTAGATAGACATCCCTCTAATCATCTAAGTGATCACGTGATCCAAATCAACTAAACCTTGTCTGATCATCACGTGAGATGGAGTAGTCTTCAATGGTGAACATCTCTATGTTAATCATATCTACTATATGATTCAGGCTCGACCTTTCGGTCTCCAGTGTTCTGAGGCCATATCTGCATATGCTAGGATCGTCAAGTGTAACCCGAGTATTCTGCGTGTGCAAAACTGGCTTGCACCCGTTGTATGTGAACGTAGAGCTTATCACACCCGATCCTCACGTGGTGTCTCGGCACGACGAATTGTCGCAACAGTTCATACTCAGGGAGAACACTTATACCTTGAAACTTAGTGAGAGATCATCTTATAATGCTACCGCCGAACTAAGCAAAATAAGATGCATAAAGGATAAACATCACATGCAATCAATATAAGTGATATGACAGGGCCATCATCATCTCGTGCCTTTGATCTTCATCTCCAAAGCACCGTCCGTCATGATCACCATCGTCACCGGCTTGACACCTTGATCTCCATCGAAGCATCATTGTCGTCTCGCCAACTATGTCTACCACGACTATCGCTACCGCTTAGTGATAAAGTAAAGCAATTACATGGCGATTGCATTTTATACAATAAAGCAACAACCATATGGCTCCTGCCAGTTGCCGATAACTCTGTTACAAAACATGATCATCTCATACAATAAAATATAGCATCATGTCTTGACCATATCACATAACAACATGCCCTGCAAAAACAAGTTAGACGTCCTCTACTTTGTTGTTGCAAGTTTTACGTGGCTGCTACGGGCTTAGCAAGAACCGTTCTTACCTACGAATCAAAAACCACAACGATTTTTCGTCAAGTGTGCTGTTTTAACCTTCAACAAGGACCGGGCGTAGCCACACTCGATTCAACTAAAATTGGAGAAACAGACACCCACTAGCCACATGTGTGTGAAGCACGTCGGTAGAACCAGTCTCGCGTAAGCGTACGCGTAATGTTGGTCTAGGCCGCTTCATCCAACAATACCGCAGAATCAAAGTATGACATGCTGGTAAGCAGTATGACTATTATCGCCCATAACTCTTTGTGTTCTACTCGTGCATATAACATCTACGCATAGACCTTACTCCGATGCCATTGTTGGGGAACGCAGTAATTTCAAAATAATTCCTATGATCACGCAAGATCTATCTAGGGGATGCATAGCAACGAGAGGGAAGAGTGTTGTCTAAGTACCCTTGTAGACCGAAAGCGAAAGCGTTATGACAACGCGGTTGATGTAGTCGTATGTCTTCACGATCTGACCGATCCTAGCACCGAAGGTACGGGCCCTCCGTGATCTGCACACGTTCAGCTCGGTGACGTCCCGCGAACTCTAGATCCAGCTGAGTTCGACAGAGTGTTTCGTCAGCACGACGGCGTGATGACGGTGATGATGAAGTTACTGACGCAGGGCTTCGCCTAAGCACTACAACGATATGACCGAGGTGGAAATCTGTGGAGGGGGGCACCGCACACGGCTAAACAATCAACTTGTGTGTTCTAGGGGTGCCCCCCTCCCGTATATAAAGGAGCAAGGGGAGGGGGCCGGCGGCCTCATAGGGTGCGCCCCAAGGGGGGAATCCTACTCTTACTAGGATTAGGTTCCCCCTTTCCTAGTCCAACTAGGAGGGGAAGGAAAGAGGAGGAAGGGAGAAGGAAAGAGGGGGACGGCCCCCCAAGCCCTAAACCAATTCGGTTTGGGCCTAGAGGGGCGCACCCCACAGCTCCCTTGCTGCCCTCTATTTACACTAAGGCCCATGAAGGCCCATTGACCCCCCAGGGGGGTTCCGGTAACTCCCCGGTACTCCGGTATTTATCCGGTGACCCTGGGAACCTTTCCGGTGCCCGAATATAACCTTTCAATATATCAATCTTTATGTCTCGACCATTTCGAGACTCCTCGTCATGTCCGTGATGTCATCCGGGACTCGGAACAACCTTCTTTAATTACATCAAAACACATAAACTCATAATACCGATCGTCATCGAATGTTAAGCATGCGGACCCTATGGGTTCAAGAACTATGTAGACATGACCGAGACATATCTCCGGTCAATAACCAACAGCGGAACCTGGATGCTTATATTGGCTCCCACATATTCTACGAAGATCTTTCTCGGTCAAACCGCATAACAACATACGTTGTTCCCTTTGTCATCGGTATGTTACTTGCCCGAGTTTCGATCGTCGTAATTAATCATCATACCTAGTTCAATCTCGTTACCGGCAAGTCTCTTTACTCGTTCCGTAATGCATCATCCCGCAACTAACTCATTAGTCACATTGCTTGCAAGGCTTATAGTGATGTGCATTACCGAGAGGGCCCAGAGATACCTCTCCGATATACCGAGTGACAAATCCTAATCTCGATCTATGCCAACCCAACAAACACCTTCGGAGACACCTGTAGAGCATCTTTATAATCACCCAGTTACGTTGTGACGTTTGATAGCACACAAGGTGTTCCTCCGGTATTCGGGAGTTGCATAATCTCATAGTCTGAGGAACATGTATAAGTCATGAAGAAAGCAGTAGCAATGAAACTGTAACGACCATAATGCTAAGCTAATGAATGGGTCTCGTCCATCACATCATTCTCCTAATGATGTGATCCCATTCATCAAATGACAACACATGTCTATAGTTAGGAAACATAACCATCTTTGATATACGAGCTAGTCAAGTAGAGGCATACTAGGGACACTTATGTTTTGTCTATGTATTCACACATGTACTAAGTTTCCGGTTAATATAATTCTAGCATGAATAATAAACATTTATCATGAAGTAAGGAAATAAATAATAACTTTATTATTGCCTCTAGGGCATATTTCCTTCAGCGAGTTCATCTACAACGCGACGGCCTCTAAGCGGGCTACTCTGAAAAACAATATGAAGTGCGTAAGCAATAATATTCACAGGTTTATTTTATTACCATCATTTGTGTTTAGTTTCATTCATATATATGTATTGACCTCCTTCTTCAAATTAGGTCTGGCGGATGCGGGATGAACTCCTACCACATGATCGCATACGAGCAATTCAAGGGGAATTGGCGGGATTCTTTCTTGACCACGTCATACATAAAGCCGGAGAATACCATGTGGAAATTGATATAGACATGAGATGTTTGGGATTGTAAGAGATCTTATATTGTATATATGTAGCTAGTAGCATCGGATAGATATACGAAAACTTGTTGTTCGACCAATCTCTCGGAGAAAGAGAGGTTACTCCTCTCTGTATATGTTCATGAAGATCTTGTGTAATTAATGGTTCCTTCATTTGCTTACTAGCTACCGTGTTGAGATCTCTCTATATGTATAGTAGCTAGCATCGACCAAGCACGGAGAAAGAGAGGACACTTCTCTCTATTAGCTAGCTAACACGATATGAAACCCCTAAA
>NC_041393.1:757131371-757144618 GCF_002162155.2 Triticum dicoccoides | reverse complement strand
AAATCCCAGCTCCTGCCAGATGCTGACGTGTGGATGCCTTTTGGTTCCGGTTGGTACCACCAACCAGGACTAAAGATCCTCCTTCCTGGGCGCCCTGCAGCGGCCACGTGGAGCCCCTTCTATCCCGATTCGTATGTGAACCGGGACTAAAGTTTTTGGGCTTTAGTCCCGGTTCCATAACCGGGGCTAAAGGGCCTCTGGAACCGGGGCTAATGGGTCGTTTTCTACTAGTGGGGTCTCGCCTTCCGAGTCTAGTTTCTGTTAAGCTAACACTGTATGTGGCTTTAGTTTAGCCGGCACTCTGTTTTCACTAGAGTATTTGGCTTTAGTTCAGTGTATAATTCGGTTTAGCTGTCACTTCCGTTTTCACTAGTGAATACCAAGTCTAGATCTGGTTGCATCCACTCTTTCCACACCTTCATCACTTGCACGTGTCAATGTATAATAAAGATCCATGCATGTAAACGTACTTTTAATTTATGCTTAGGAAAATAGCTAATCCCTAAATGCATATGAAGCAAAACATGACAGAGTTGCACAAAATCTAACAATAGATATTAGTTACCACATCGTGTTGGAAATCGCCCAACATAAGCACCAAGAAATGTTTACTTTCATCCTCCGTATTTTTGTACTTGTATTCATCGTGCGGTGTGGACCTTCCACAAGACCTGAGACATCATTTTAGCCTGGTCAACTACAGCAATTAGAAGTGGAATGTGAAGACATGAAGAGATTTAATATACGACATGATGGATCAAATGAGTAAGATAGCAAAGCAACACACTAACCAATCGACGGAGATTAGTGGCCAAGATCACACTCAAATCTGAGGGTGGGGAAGTCCAAGATGAAACTATGGCCGAGATCACACAATAAAATGAAGACTTGGAGCTCTCTCGTTGTTTGAAAATATTCCTGTTTGAATGATTGTATTTATAGCATCATTAAAAATACTCATTAATGTAAAACTTACGCTTTCTTTCACCTTACTTGCCTCTCTTCTTGATTCAAGCCATTGTTGGACAAAATCTTGTCGTGTCTTTCCAACTGAGCGGAGTCGACAGAGCACTATGATGCCGGCAAGGAGTGGCGCGGCCCTGCCCGAGGAGATCGTTGAAAAAATACTCATCAGGTTTCTGCCGAAGGATGTTGGCCGCTGCCGTGCCATCACCATGTCATGACGAAGTGTGACACACCCGCATTCTTGTGTGAGCTCCGCTGGCGCCAGCCGTCGCTAACCATTGTCGATGGCCACGGGCGGCACACCACCCTTGAATGGTGCAAACATCTTCTAGGAGTAGAGCAAACTTTGTTTATTGAACAAATTTTAAATGTGCAATGAGCACTTTTAAAAAATTGACCAAAATATATTTTCTGAAATATAAACAAAATTAAAAAAACACATGCGTGACGTCACATCTACTTACTCCCTACAGGTCAGCTCAGCTTCCGTCTCGACATGCCCATCCACCTTGACGATGCGGCTCCTGCCCTGCCTCCCGCATACCGGATTGAGCTTGCTTACCTCCCTCCACACACTAGAACTTCGTTGTATAGCATCCAACTCCAGCTCTCCTCCTAGCCTAGTCGCGGAAGAGCACGACGCCGACACGGCTTGACCCTCTGCCCTGGCGTTGCCTCACTCACTCAACCGAGCCGCTGCTCTGACAAGCGCCTTCTCCACCACGTTCTCCCCCAATGGTGGTGAGCACTATCGCCGCCAAAACTAGCCATTGTTGTCTCTCTCTCTCCCTCTCCTAGGGTGCGTTCTCTTGATTTACTCTCTCCACCTTCAGCTAGCGCTCAAGCTAGTTAATTATAAGCGACAGAACATGCTCATGATGCGCACATAGCTCGCTACCGTCCCAGGACCTTCCGAGGGTCTCGCTTTCCAATTCTATTTTTTGTTAAGCTAGCGCTGTATATGGCTTTAGTTTAGCCGTCACTCTATCTTCACTAGTGTATTTGGCTTCAGTCCAGTGTATAATTCCGTTTACCCGTCAGTTCTGTTTTCACTAGCGAACACAAAGTCTTGAGTTGGTTGCATCCACTCTCTTCACATCCTACACACATTCATCATTTGAAATTTTCAATCTATAATCAAGACCCATGTAAATTTACTTGACATTGTTGATCAATGCACAACTTATGCTTTCTGTCAATTTACTTGCTTCTCTTCTTGATACAAGTTGTTATTGGGGTAAATCTTGGTGTGTCTTTCTAACCGACGGAGTCGACGGCGCACTACAATGCCGGGCAGGAGAGGCATGACCTTGCTCGAGGACCTGCTCAAGGACATCATTGACAAGATACTCATCAGGTTGCCACCCAAGGAGGTCGGTTGCTATCGTGTCGTCGCCATGTCACGGCGCAAATTGACATCCAAGCCTGCGCTTGAGCTTTCTTCCTCAGGATCAGTAGCAGATAACTTTCTGAAGAGCTTTCTTTCTGTACTTCTTGTTTCGAGAAGCATTGCACACTGGACAACTAATTTTCTCCGCGTGCTCGTTCCAATAAATGATGCAATCATTGATGCATGCATAGTATCAAATGTGCAGCAAATCAAAAGGGTGCACGATTTTCTTGGCCTGGATACTACTAGGACACAAGTCCCCGTGGAAGAACTTTCTGTATATACTTCATTTTTTTAAACATATGAACTTTCTGTAGATACTTCATTTTTTTAAACATGTGAACTTTCTGTAGACAAAAGTTTTGGACATTTTTTTTAACATGTGAATGATATTTTTATGTGGAAAGTGCACTGTTTTTAATGGTACGAAACATAATTTTTTTTGGATTACACAAAAAATAATGTAATGTCGAACATTTTCCGAAAAAGTACGTACATTTTCTTGAAATGCGTGGAAAAAATTAAATGTCACTTACTATATTTTTGAATGGTGCAAACATTTTCTAAGAGTTGAGCAAACTTTGTTTATTGAACAATTTTCAAATGTGCGATGAACACATTTAACAAATTAAGCAAATTATAGTTCCATAATACAAGTATTAGTATTTTTAACACATGTGTAACGTCACGTCTACTTGCTCCCACCATTGGACTTATAAATATTCCTACGAGAACTCATGTATAAACTAGTACGTGATGGCAACTGCCTCTTCTTAATGTGCATGCGCTACAAACTCATAATTAAATAATCATTGATGATTTTCCATACACAATCTTAGCCAGCCGTCACTAAACTTGTTCTTCGTGAACATACATCTCCAGGTTTTTAGAGATGCCGGCCGTCAATGGCCAGTGGAGGACCCATCGAACGAGTGGTCAGAGGGCTGCATCCGGCGTCGTCAGCCTTTAGCTGTTAATGGCTCCCGGCTGAGCCAGGACGTCTCCACAGGGCTGAATTAGGCGCGAGAAAACAATCCAACGAACTACTCCTTCCTTTACACGAGAGAGGCGAAGCGAAGCAATCGAACGGAAGGTTGTTGGCTCTAGCGAACGAGCATTGTGGAGTTTTTTCTTCTATTATTAGCCGGAACAAATTCATTCCATTACTGAACTGAACTCGCTTGTTGTAGAGCGAAGCGGACATGAATTGGATATATACAATTACGTTCCTGAAACACGCGCGTGTTGCGTCAATTATTAAATGCAACTGACAGATTATTAAACCAACTACGATTAAACGGCTGGTTTCCATCATCCTTCTGGATGCCCTCGATCAATCCATAAGACAATCTCAGCCAGCCACCACTAAACTTCTTGTTCGTATTCATACATCTCAAGGTTTTTACTTTTTAGAGAGATGTCGACTGTTAATGGCCAGTGGAGCAACCATCCAATGAGCCCTCACAGAGCGCCCATCTAGCTGCATCAGACGTCGACAACGTCTAGCTCCTTAATGGCTCCCGGCCGAGCCACTAGTAGACTGTTAGCAGGGGGCACTACCAGCCACACGTCTTCGCGCGGATAGCCTCATCCGTCCGGGCATATAAGGGGATCCGTCCCCAAGCCTCCTCCACTCTTCCTCGACAACACCGCCGCAACCACCACAGCTTCGGATCCCTCCAGCACCTGCTCCTCTCCCCCAATCGATCGCCATGGCGGCAGCCGCGCTCAGGGCCCAGTTGAACAACCTTGCCACATACATGTTCGCCATGGTCATTCCACCCTCAGCCCCCTACTAAACCCGTGTGGTTGCTGGCTGACTATCACTGTAGCTTCTCGTGAAGTGATCCATCTAGGGTATGATGGATGAGTATTTCCAGTACTTGCAGTCGATGGACGAGGATGGCAGCTCACGCCCAGGCTTGGTCCCTGAGGTCATCAACCTCTTCATCGCCAACACCAACATGATCATCAACGACATCGCCGGCCTGCTGTCCGCCCCCAAGACCCCCTTCTTTCCATCTGCTTTCATCATGTCATCTTGGGTACTAATTTCGTCCGCTCTTCTTTGCGATACGCGGGAAGCGGCCCGTGGACTTCAACAAGGTCAATGACCTGGTGCATCAGCTCAAGGGGTGCAGCTGCAGGTGATGATGCTAAGACATTTCTTTGTCCAACCCATTTATAATTGTATGTTGTTCTCAGCCGCATCCAAGGAAAGTGAGAGCACCGGCGCCAAGTCTAGGACTTGAACCCTCATGGGATGGGATGGGGAATACCACTATTCTCCTAACCATCCAACCACATGTTGGTTAGCATATACATGTTCTAATATGGTGCTATGTTGATTGTTGATCACTAGACAATGCATGGTCAGGCTCAAACTAAAATGTTAAACTGCAAATTTGATTTATAACTATATGTTTGTTAACTTACAATCATATTTAATGGCTATAAAAATTTGGTTTACTAATTCGACGGTCATATATTTCTAATTATTGTGGTAATTTTTAGTCTATTTATCTTTTTTTGGGAAACCCGTCAAATACTTTAATATATAATAGAAGATAGATGTGGCTCCTTTCAAAATCAATGTGCTCCCTTTTTTAGGCGTATCAATGTGTTGCCTTGCTAATAATTCTCACCTCTACCGTGAGGCACTACTGGGCCGATCCAATATTATAGCTATGCGGTAGTTTTTTTTTTGTGATGTTTATACTTTTTTCACTATTTTGCATCGGTTTTCTTCTGTATTTCCTTGGTTTTCGTTTTTTTCCTCTTTCCTTACCTTTATTTTCTTCAGTTTTCTTTGTTTTTTCTTCTGTTTTTTCTGTGGTTTTCTTATAAACAAAATAAAAAAAGGAAAAAAGCACATGTTGTCCACTTGCTCCCTTTAGGTGAGCTCGTCTACCGTCTTGACATGCCCATCCACCTTGTTGTCGCAGCTCCTGCCCTGCCTCCTGGATACCGGATTCAGCTTGCTCGCCTGCCGCCACACACTGGAACTTCGTGCGATGGCCTCCAGCTCCAATTCTCTTCCTGGCCTAGTCACGGATGAGCACGCCCCGACACGGCTGGACCCTCCGCCCTGGTGTCGCCTCACTCACTCAACCGAGCCGCTGCTCTGCCTCGCTCTAGAAAGTGCCTTCTCCACCATCTTCTACACCAATGGAGGTGAGCATTTTTGCAACCCAAACTGGCCGTTCTTGTCTCTCTCTTCTCTGGTGCGTCCTTTTGATTTTCTCTCCACCTTCGGCTAGCGGTCAAGCTAGTCAATTGCAAGCGAAATAACATGCTCATGATGCGCACATAGCTCGCTGCCATCGCGAGGACCCTCCGAGGGTCTCGCCTTCCGAGTCCAGTTTCTGTTAAGCTAGCATTGTATGTGTCTTTAGTTTAGCCGGCACTCTGTTTTCACTAGAGTATTTGGCTTTAGTTCAGTGTATAATTCGGTTTAGCAGTCACTTCCGTTTTCACTAGTGAATACCAAGTCTAGGTCTGGTTGCATCCACTCTGTCCACGTCCTACACACGTTCATCATTTAAAGTTTTCAATGTATAATAAACACCCGTGTAAATGTACTTGCCATTACTTTAGTTTGCTTCTCTTCTTGATTAAAGTTGTTATTGGACTAAAGCTTGCCATGTCTTTTCAATCGACCGAAGTCGTCGACGCACTATGAAGTTGGGTAGGAGAGGCGTGACCCTGCTCGAGGACCTACCCGAGGAGATCATTGACAGGATACTCATCTGGTTGCCACCCAAGGAGGTCGGCCGCTGCCGTGTCGTCGCCATGTCATTGCAGCGTGACACCCACACCCGCATTCTTTCTTGAGCACCGCCACCGCCAAGTCATCGCTCCCCATTGTCGACTGCCACACGGGGCCCTCCAAGCTCATCGTCTTTGTGACGCCGGTGCCATCAGCATATCTGGCCTTTCCGACAATGGTTTTGCCGCCTTCCACGGAACAAAAGTTACTCAAGAAACTGCACTATTCATCTAACTGTTTACCACCTGTCCACCACCATGGTAGACTGCACTGGCATCTTTATGGAGCAAGTGACATTATGGGAGATGGTGGAGACATTATTGTGTTCGACATAGAATCAGAGTCATTCCGATGGATGCACGGTCCTCCCTAGCCGTGCCATCACGGGAAGTTGTTCGACACGGAGGGGACACTTGCTTTATGGGGTGGCTCGACTCCAAGCCAACTTCTATCAATGTCTGGGTAATGCAGGATTACGAGGCTAAAATATGGGCCTTCAAGTACCGGATTGACCTATCGACGGTGGAGTCATCAAAGACAACTTTATTCAGCTTCCTCCAAAAAGAAAAGGATAAGATCCTTGTAGCCCACGGTGCACAGCTGTTGAACAACATGGTTGTGCTAAACCAGCAGTCGTTTTCAACAAAAAAACGAGTGCTACCCTATGGTGTTGTGTACAATGAATGAGTCAGTATTGCATGTTGCTTACTCACCGCACCCTCTCAGAAATCCTAGTTCCAATTCTAGGCCATGAGATGCACAAAGATCAGGGACATCAAGTTTCTGCTCGTGAGCTCATATGCATCCTCATGAACAGTAAAATAAGAAAAGTAGTATACAAACTTTTTAAAATCTGATTTTTTTTAATGCGAACAAACATTAACAATTCTGAACATGCGTGCAAATTTCCATGAAGAAAAAAACATGTAAAAATGCTTCCATAGAAAAAAAACAAAATTGATGCTCCATGTGTTGTTTCTTCATAAAAATTTGCACACATGTGGAGAATTCGTCAATGTTTGTTCCAAGATAATCAGTTTTTTATTTCATTTACTATTGTTTTTGTTTTACTGTTCATGAGTGTGCATATGAGCTCTCGAGAAGAATCCATAGCCTTCAATCTCCACAGGGCATGTCTGAGAATGTTTATGACTTCTGTTTTGCTTTTCCCTTGACACGCCTTTTGTTCGTAGCTCTTTTTATGTGTAATGTACATTGTTTCTAAACTGCATGAAACATTTTTCCGAATTATGCAAACATTGTTTACATTGTATAATTTCTTTTCAAAATGCCACGTACATTTTTGGAAACGAGTGAATAGCTTCGAAATGACACATACTTCTTTTCGAATGGTACAAACATTTCCTAAATATTGAGCAATCATTTTTTACACAGTAATTTTTTAAATGTGGAATGAACACTTTTAAAAAAATTAAATAAATTATCTTTTCATAATAACGTATATATTCTTTTTTAATAGAAATAAAATTAAAAAGGAAAAACACATGTGTGACGTCAGGTCTACTGGCTCCCTATAGGCGAGCTATGCTTCTGACTCACCTTGCCCATCCACCAGGCCGTGGCGGCTCCTGCCGCTCTGCCTCCTACACCCCGGGCCGAGCTCGCTAGCCTCCATCTAGACAGAACCTCGAACTATGGCCTCTAGCTCCTACTCTCCTCTTTACCTGGTTGCGACGAGCACGGGCTCGCACGGCTTCACCCTCCTCCCTGGTGTCGCCTCACTCACTCAACTGAGCTGCTGCTTTGCCTCATTCCGACGAGCACCTTCTACTCCGCCTTCTTCCATAACACAGGTGTGAACCATTGTTGCCCGAACTGGCCGTTGTCGTCTCTCTCATCAGGTGTGTCTTCTTGATTTTCTCTCATCACCTGCAGCTGGCGCTTAAGCTTGTTAATTAGAGGCGACAGAACACGCTCGCGATGCGCACATAGGGTCGCCGCCGCTGCTGGACTCTCCGAGGGTCTCGCCTTTAGTGTCTAGTTTTCTGTAAATCTAATATTGTATGTCGCTTTAGTTTAGCCATCACTTTTGTCTTCACTAGTGTATTTGGCTTCAGTTTAGTGTATAATTTGGTTTAGCCGTCACTCTGTTTTTACTAGCTTTTACTAGCGAACACCAAGTCTTGGATTGGTTGCATCCACACTCTCCACGTCCTACACACGTTCATCACTTGCACTTGTCAATGTATAATAAAGACTCGTGTAAACACGCTTTTCATTGACGCTTAGGAAAACTAGCACTCTTTCTCTTGACGTTATCACAGTCTTGGCTTGCCATCACTTCACCAAGTATTGTTGGAGATGCCATATATTTGAGGCATTCCTGTTTGAGATCGTTACATTAATGTTGATCAGCTAACGCATATGTAGTTGCCACTGTTTGTACATCAAGACACCTGTAAAGAATAGCCTCACATATGAGCTTCAGCTTTTCAATTGCGTATCGATCGGCAGCCTCGAGTTAGTGGCGTACAATCTCTTCTATGTCCTCGTCATCGAAATCGTCAAAAGGAAGCACCAAGCAGTCTGTGTACAAAAAATGTAAGAGAGCCTTAAAAACGTCAGGTAACATATCTTGCACGATTATAGATGATCCGTCTTTCTCCATCATTGGGCCATAGAGCTGCACCCTAAACACAGGGGACCTTGCAGCAAGCACTACCATATGTGCAAGAAATGATTCACCTTGGAAGTAGAAGGTCACGTCCGCCCCTTCTTTTGACTCTAATAGATTTGCCATATCAGTTGATAGATGGGATTGTGGCAGCTTCACTTGGGGTGAAAGTAGTAAGTCACTGCAAGTCACCAATGGATCTTTCATAACAGTGATCGAACATTCAATCAAGAAGTGGTCAAATTCCACATATTCTGCTTCAAGCAAAGTTTTCTCCATTACCTTGTCCCACCCTCCCATCCTACATTTGCCTTGTGCACTAGATAAGTTTGACACTCCGATCTGATTCCACTCTGTGCTCTGTCCTCCTGGGGAGATCAATCGATAACATAATATTGCCTTCACTTCAGCATTTTCCCTCATAAGCTCAACAGGAATAGAGATGTGCTTTTGGCTTTCAGCATTAATTACTTGTGGGTAGAATCTAACTGAACAGTCATACTCACCAACTTGGAAGGCATGGGACCTCATAAAATTGCCTGGTCCAGTTTCCTTGATGACACTATAGTCATTAACCACAAAGATGTGGTTATCCTGAACCACCGTTGCGTTGCAGGTCGAGACTGTAGTTCCAAACTCCATGTGCAATTCAAGTGCCTGCAATTCCACACAATATCCTATTAGCACAGAAAATATGCTTCATTATTTTAAAATAACAGAAATATATGTACTAGTGAACCACCTCGACCTATCCAAAAGGCGGGACACAATTATTGTAGGATGACCTACCAATAACACTACTCGGCCTAGATACAAGTTATGGACCAAACTCACCTACGCGTGTTTCTTGGATCAGCCCATGGCAAAGAAGAGTTGCATCACAGGGTAGCATTATCTCTCTTTTCCTCGGGCTTTCCTACAAAAAAGAGCTCGGCCCGAATGTTTTGACTCCCATAAAATCAGAGGAAACGAACGGTGTTCCTCTGGTCTGCTACGGTGTTCCTCTGAATTAATTACTACAAACAAAACGGCACCACAGGAAGATCAATTCCAACTGAACGGTCATTCCTACGATTTTCACTTATATATACTTCTCATATAAAAAATGAATATATGCGAACCATGCATCTACCTATGCAGCACACTACTACTACCATCTAGTACCAGATATGGATTGAATAACAGACCTTGAAATTGAAGAGTGCGGTGGAATGGCGACCAACGTTAGAAGAGATCCCAAAGCAAAATCTTGGCCGGCAGGCTCACTACATAGCAAACCTAGTGAGAGAGATCGGTATTTCTCGATCTGGGTAGTGTGTTCCTCCTAGTGTGCGTGGTTGTGTTTTGAAGGATTGAAAACATGCCTTCTCGTGATAATATTTGAGCGCTATCTATTGCTATCGGCCAATATTTAGATAATTTTAATACCATGCCAAAAATCCCATTACAATTAATACAATAAAATGACCACATACCTATACATAAATGTTCTCACAAAATTAACTGGCTACTATATATCTCCTAGATATATTCTGTAAATGCACAAAATCCTCATCAATTTCTAGCAACTACTCTCTCCGGTATTATGAGTCAAACTTTGACCAAAATTTTAAATAGAGATTGGTTTTGCTAATACTAAGTGCACACTCCCTTATCTATACCCTCCAACATTGCTTCGAGATATGTGCTATCCAACTAACTTAGTACATACAAATTTCTATTGTGGGTTCCTCTCAAATGATAAAACATATGTACATCAAACTTTATAGATCATTATAACTTTAGAACTAAAATGTTGGAAAGAGAATATGGAATTTGTTGATCTAGTATAAATATACAAAATTTGATTTGAACAAAAACTACTGATTTTTTTTGTTACACATCGTAGATCGAATACGTTGTTGACCTCTAAAGTTGATGTCCATATGCTGCTTTATTTGGAGATGCAAAAGTGGAAAGTTCATGAATCGGCCGCCAGGCACAAAATGGATGGTTAGATAAGGGGGGTACAACCAGAACTTTCACTTTTAACTAATAACATATGAATTGTGGGTCGAAAAACTATATTGTGGGAAAACATCTTTCGAATACTAAACTACTAACTTAACCCAACACACGACCGTAGGGAATACATTGTTGTGGTGTAGTGTACACACGTTCATCACTTGCCCATGTAAATGTATAATAAAGGCCCATGTAAATGTACTTGTCATTAACGTTTAGGAAAGTAACTAATGCCTAAACGCATTAAAAACAAAACATGACGGAGTGGCACTAAATCGAACAAGGAATTAGTTACCATCTCGTGTTGCAAATCACCCAACATAAGCACCAAGAAATATTTACTTTCATCCTCGAATGTTTGTAGTTGTATACATCACGCAGTGTGCATCTTCCTCAAGTCAGAGATCACATCTTAGCCTGGCCACCTGCGGCAATATAAAGTGGAATGAAGACATGAAGGGATTTCATATACGACATGATGGATCAAGAGAGGGAGAGAGCTGAGAAGCACACGAACAAATCAACAGAGGATTACTGGCAAAGGTCACACTGAAATCGGAAGGTGGGGAAGTCCGAGATAAAACTATGGCCGAGATCACACTAAAAACTTAAGACTTGGAACTCTCTCGTCATTTGAAAATATACCAGTTTGAATAACTGTATTTATAACCTCATTAAGAATAGTGATTCATGTCAAACTTAAGCTTTTTATCACCTTACTTGCCTCTCTCCTTGATTCAAGATGTTGTTGGACTAAATCTTGTTGTGTCTTTCCAGACGACAGGAGTCGACAGAGCACTACGATGCCAGGAAGGAGAGGTGTGACCCTTCATGAGGTCCTGCCCAAAAAGATCATTGAAAAATACTCATAGGTTGCCTCCGAAGGACGTCGGCCGCTGTCGTGCCATCACCATGTCATGACGTGGTGTGACATCCACACCCAGATTCTTGCATGAGCACCACGGGCGCCAGCCGTTGCTCCCCATGGTCAATGGCCACAGGCGGCCCACCAGCCTTGTGGTTGTTCGTGACGCCGTTGCCCATCAGCAGCTCTAACCTTTTCTCCTGGGCTCCGAACACCATTCTCCAGATTGTCACAAGGGTCTTGTGATGCCTTCCTTATCTTTTCTCGGGGTAACTAGTTGTACATATGTAACCCAGTTATCCACACGCATTTTCCTGTTTACCACCGGTCCACCACCATGAAGACCGCACTAGCGTATTTATGGTACCAGTGAAATTATGGGAGGCGGTGAAGACATTATTGTGTTTGACATAGAATCAGAGGCATTTCGATGGATGCATGGTCCACCCCCGTCGTCCCATGACGGGAAGTTGTTCGACAAGGAGGTACACTTGCTTTATTGGGTCGCTTGACTCCCTGGACAACTTCTATCAATGACTGGGTGATGCAAGATGACAAGGCTAAATTATGGTCCTTCAAGTACCGGATTTACCTGTCAATGGTGGAGACATCAAAGACAACTTTATTCAACTTCCTCCAAAAAGAAAAGGATAATATCGTTACATTCCACGACGCAGCTATTAAACAACGTGGCTCTGCTAAACTAATAGCCTTTTTCAACAAAAAGCACGTGCTACCCTACGATATTGTGAACAATTGAATGAGTCAGTATTTGATGTTGCTTACTCACCACACCCTCCAAGAGAGTATCGTTTCTACTCATGAGCTCATACGCATCCTCGTGAATAGTAAAATAAAAAATAGTACATAAAGTTTTAAAAATCGAACTTTTTTACGGAAGAACATTGACGAATTATGAACATGCGTGCAAATTTCCATGAAGAAAAAACATGTCAATATGCTTCCATAGAAAAAACAAATTTGATTCTCTATGTGTTGCATTTTCATGAAAATTTGAACACATGTTCATAATTCCTCAATGTTTGTTCCAAAAATTTCAGATTTTTATTTCTTTTACTATTGTTTTTTATTTTACTGTACAGGAGGGCGCATATGAGCTCAGGTGTAAACTCTATGACGCGTTTAGTGGGCAAACGGCTACCCGAAGCGCTCCGAAGCTGCCGGTTATTTTAGGAAACTTTTCTCATCTGGTTTTTTTTCACATCCTACAGGATACTTTCATGGTCATCTTGTGGTGCATGCATTTTGTTCTGTTTTGCATTTAATTCTTTGCTTTAAAAATTCAAAATGGCATAACTTTCAAACCATGCATCAAAATTAAGATCCGGTTTCACTGTTGGAATCATCGCGACGTGCTTTTCAAAACTAGACGATGCATGAGTGTGTTTAGATGAATTTTTTATGCAACTTAGGCCCCACTAGGTGCAACTGCCTGATAGTTGATGTGCAGCTACCTGACAGTCGATGTGCAACTTTCTCCCTACAAGTGGACTTGCAGTTTTCATTGATGACACCTCCACCCCAAAGTACCCCTACCAATGAGATGTGCAACTTCGTCTATTGACTCGGTCAACTTTCTAGTAGTCGATGTGCAACT
>NC_041393.1:757101608-757131265 GCF_002162155.2 Triticum dicoccoides | reverse complement strand
CCGTTTTCACTATTTAATATCTTGGCCAAGTGCTTAACAGTGGACGTGCAACTTCGGATGTTGCACCGGCCAACTGCCTAACAGAGATGTGCAACCTTCCCGTATCCCCATGGATGTGTAGATGCTAGCATCCCGTCCAAACCACCCATGCTAGTGAGATGTGCAACTTTAGAGCCTTGTCTATATGCAACATTCCAGTATCCCTTATGGATGTGTTGTTTGACCATCCAACTATCCCCGCCACTGAGATGTGCCAACTTTGTCTATTGCCTTGACCAGCTGGCTAACAAACTATGTGCAACTCCCTGTGTTGTCCCCACCAATTAAAACTACATATCCACAAGTAGGAAGGGAATGAGTTGCACATCGACTACTAGGTAGTTGGCTAGAACAACAGACTAAGTTGCACATATTGCTAGTAGGTCAGGTGCCATAAGGAAAAACTACACATCTACGAGTAGGGAGGACGGGTTGCACATGCACTACTAGGTAGTTGGCCAGAATAGTAGACTAGTTGCACATCACAAAAAATTGGTTGTTATGGTTTCTAAGTTGCCACCTCATAATAAGTTGGGTCATGCAGCTCTGAAGTTGGTCTTGAAAAGAACTGCACCATGCTGTACTAAAGTTCCACCATGCAGTAATAGAGTTGCACCATATAGGATCAAAATTGACATTAAAAACCTTCCATCAAAACATACTTGTGCGGGATCTAGTTTCAAAGATCTCGTTGTGAAGATTCTAGCGGTGAAAACAGATTTGAATTCGAACTCAATGTTTGAAAGAAACAACTTTTTAAAAACTTAAAAACTCAAAATAAATATACATGGATCTGTTTTTTATTGACCAGTGTGAACAAATTTAATGCCAACAGTCATATGTGCTAGAAGACAAAAAAGTACACATGCATGAAAGTGACAGAGTCAGCTGCTTCCTTACGTGAAATAATGCACGCACACTACTTAGAATTTAGGTAAACTCTATAGCCTCTATTCTCCACGGGACATATCTGAATAGTTAAGACTTCTATTTTGATTTTGAAGTGCATGAAACATTTTTTTATTCATACAAATTCTTTTTACATTGTATAACATTTTTCAAAATGCAATGTACATTTTCTTGAAACGAGTGAATAACTTAGAGATATCAGATGATTCTTGTTCAATGGTACTATTTTTTCTAAAACGTGAGCAAACTTTTTTACACAGCATGAACATTTTCTAAATGTGCGATGAACACTTTTTAAAAATGAAATAAATTATGCTTTCACAATAATGTATGTGGCTTCAGTTTAGCCATCAAACTATCTTCACTAGTGTATTTTGCTTTAGTTTACTATATAATTCGATTTAGCCATCACTCTATTTTCACTAGCGAACTCAAAGTCTTGAGTTGGTTGCATCTCTACTCCCTCCACGTGTTGGAGATCGTTGCAGAAATTAAAACATTTCTACGCATCACCAAGATCAATCTATGGAGTAACTAGCAACGAGAGAGAGGGGAGTGCATATTCATACCCTTGAAGATCGCGAAACGGAAGCGTTGCAAGAATGCGGTTGGAGGAGTCGTACACGTAGCGATTCAGATCGCGGTCGATTCCGATCTTAGCGCCGAACAACGGGACCTCCGCGTTCAACACACGTGCAGCCCGGTGACGTCTCCCGCGCGTTGATCTAGCAAGGAGGAGGGAGAGGTTGAGGAAGATGACTCCAGCAGCAGCACTACAGCGTGGTGGTGGTGGAGCAGCGGTTCTCCGGCAGGGCTTCGCCAAGCTCTAATGGAGGAGGAGAGGTGTTGGAGAGGGGAAGGGATGCGCCTTGGATGTGGTGCGGCTGCCCTCCCTCCTCCCCTCTATTTATAGGGTGAAGGGGGAAGGGGGCCGGCCCCTCTAGATGAGATCTAGAGGGGGGGCGGCGGCCAAGGGGAGGGGGCTTGCCCCCCAAGCCAAAGGGGGGGGCCTTTAGGGTTTCCCCCAACCCTAGGCGCATGGGCCCTAGGGGGGATGGCGCCCCAACCCACTTAGGGGCTGGTTCCCTTCCACATACAGCCCATAGGGCCCTCCTGGGTAGGTGGACCCTCCCGGTGGACCCCCGGAACCCCTTCGGTGGTCCCGGTACAATACCGGCAAACCCCTGAATACTTCCGGTGACCGTATGATGACTTCCCATATATAAATCGTCACCTCCGGACCATTCCGGAACTCCTCATGATGTCCGGGATCTCATCCGGGACTCCGAACAACATTCGGTAACCATGTACAAACCTTCCCTATAACCCTAGCATCATCGGACCTTAAGTGTGTAGACCCTACGGGTTCAGGAATCATGCAGACATGACCGAGACATCTCTCCGGCCAATAACCAACAGCGGCATCTGGATACCCATGTTGGCTCCCACATGTTCCACGATGATCTCATCGGATGAACCACGATGTCAAGGATTCAAACAATCCTGTATACAATTCCCTTTGTCAATCGGTACGTTACTTGCCCGAGATTCGATCATCGGTATCCCAATACCTCATTCAATTTCGTTACCGGCAAGTCACTTTACTCGTTCCGTAATGCATGATCCCGTGACCAACTACTTAGTCACATTGAGCTCATTATGATGATGCATTACCGAGGTCCCAGAGATACCTCTCCGTCATACGGAGTGACAAATCCCAGTCTCGATTCGCACCAACCCAACAGACAGTTTTGGAGATGCCTGTAGTGCACATTTATAGCCACCCAGTTACGTTGTGACGTTTGGTACACCCAAAGCATTCCTACGGTATCCGGGAGTTGCACAATCTCATGGTCTAAGGAAATGATACATGACATTAGAAAAGCTTTAGCGGACGAACTACACAATCTTGTGCTATGCTTAGGATTGGGTCTTGTCGATCACATCATTCTCCTAATGATGTGATCCCGTTATCAATGACATCCAATGTCCATGGTCAGGAAACCGTAACCATCTATTGATCAACAAGCTAGTCAACTAGAGGCTCACTAGGGACATGTTGTGGTCTATGTATTCACACATGTATTACGATTTCTGGATAACACAATTATAGCATGAACAATAGAAAATTATCATGAACAAGGAAATATAATAATAACCATTTTATTATTGCCTCTAGGGCATATTTCCAACAGTCTCCCACTTGCACTAGAGTCAATAATCTAGTTACATTCTGATGAATCGAACACCCATAGAGTTCTGGTGTTGATCATGTTTTGCTCGTGGAAGAGGTTTAGTCAACGGATCTGCGACATTCAGGTCTGTATGCACTTTACAAATCTCTATGTCTCCATCTTGAACATTTTCACGAATGGAGTTGAAGCGACGCTTGATATGCCTGGTCTTCTTGTGAAACCTGGGCTCCTTGGCAAGGGCAATAGCTCCAGTGTTGTCACAGAAGAGAGTCATCGGGCCCGACGCATTGGGAATAACTCCTAGGTCGGTAATGAACTCCTTTATCCAGATTGCTTCATGTGTTGCCTCCGAGGCTGCCATGTACTCCGCTTCACATGTAGATCCCGCCACGACGCTTTGCTTGCAACTGCACCAGCTGACTACCTCTCCATTCAAAATATACACATATCCGGTTTGTGACTTGGAGTCATCCAGATCTGTGTCGAAGCTAGCATCGACGTAACCCTTTACGATGAGCTCTTCGTCACCTCCATAAACGATAAACATATCCTTAGTCCTTTTCAGGTACTTCAGGATGTTCTTGACCGTTGTCCAGTGTTCCATGCCTGGATTACTTTGGTACCTCCCTACCAAACTTACGGCAAGGTTTACATCAGGTCTGGTACATAGCATGGCATACATAATAGACGCTATGGCCGAGGCATAGGGGATGACACTCATCTTTTCTCTATCTTCTGCCGTGGTCGGGCATTGAGTCGTGCTCAATCTCACACTTTGCAATACAGGCAAGAACCCCTTCTTGGACTGATCCATATTGAACTTCTTCAATATCTTGTCAAGGTACGTGCTTTGTGAAAGACCAATGAGGCGTCTCGATCTATCTCTATAGATCTTGATGCCTAATATGTAAGCTGCTTCTCCAAGGTCCTTCATTGAAAAACACTTATTCAAGTAGGCCTTTATGCTTTCCAAGAATTCTATATCATTTCCCATCAATAGTATGTCATCTACATGTAATACGAGAAATGCTACAGAGCTCCCACTCACTTTCTTGTAAACACAGGCTTCTCCATAAGTCTGCGTAAACCCAAACGCTCTGATCATCTCATCAAAGCGAATGTTCCAACTCTGAGATGCTTGCACCAACCCATAGATTGAGCGTTGGAGCTTGCATACTTTGTCAGCATTCTTAGGATCGACAAAACCTTCCGGCTGCATCATATACAATTCTTCCTTAAGGAAGCCATTAAGGAATGCCATTTTGACGTCCATTTGCCATATCTCATAATCATAGAATGCGGCAATTGCTAACATGATTCGGACGGACTTCAGCTTCGCTACGGGTGAGAAAGTCTCATCGTAGTCAACCCCTTGAACTTGTCGATAACCCTTAGCGACAAGCCGAGCCTTATAGATGGTAACATTACCATCCGCGTCCGTCTTCTTCTTAAAGATCCATTTATTTTCTATCGCTCGCCGATCATTGGGCAAGTCTGTCAAAGTCCATACTTTGTTTTCATACATGGATCCTATCTCGGATTGCATGGCTTCAAGCCATTTGTTGGAATCTAGGCCCGCCATCGCTTCGTCATAGTTTGAAGGTTCACGTTGTCTAACAACATGATTTCCAGGACAGGGTTGTTGTACCACTCTGGTGCGGAACATGTCCTCATGGATCTACGAAGTTCAGTAGTACCTTGATCCGAAGTTTCATGATCATTATCATTAACTTCCTCTCTAATCGGTGCAGGCACCACAGAAACATTTTCTTGAGCTGCGCTACTTTCCGGTTCAAGAGGCAGTACCTCATCAAGTTCTACTTTCCTCCCACTTACTTGTTTTGAGAGAAACTCTTTCTCGAGAAAGGACCCGTTCTTGGCAACAAAGATCTTACCTTCGGATCTGTGGTAGAAGGTATACCCAATGGTTTCCTTAGGGTATCCTATGAAGACGCATTTTTCCGACTTGGGTTCGAGCTTTTCAGGTTGAAGTTTCTTGACATAAGCTTTGCATCCCCAAACTTTTAGAAATGACAGCTTAGGTTTCTTCCCAAACCATAATTCATACGGTGTCATCTCAACGGATTAGACGGTGCCCTATTTAAAGTGAATGTGGTTGTCTCTAAAGCGTATCCCCAAAATGATAGCGGTAAATCGGTAAAAGACATCATAGATCGCACCATATCCAATAGAGTGTGATTACGACGTTCGGACACAACATTATGCTGAGGTGTTCAAGGCGGCGTGAGTTGTGAAACAATTCCAAATTTCCTTAAGTGTGTACCAAACTTGTGACTCAAATATTCTCCCCCACGATCTGATCGTAAGAACTTTATTTTTATGTCACGTTGATTCTCCACCTCACTCTGAAATTCCTTGAACTTTTCAAAGGTCTCAGACTTGTGTTTCATTAAGTAGACATACCCATATCTACTTAAGTCATCAGTGAGAGTGAGAACATAACGATAGCCACGGCGAGCCTCAACGCTCATTGGACCGCATACATCGGTATGTATGATTTCCAATAAGTTGGTTGCTCGCTCCATTGTTTTGGAGAACGGAGTCTTGGTCTTTTTGCCCATGAGGCATGGTTCGCACGTGTCAAATTATTTGTAATCAAGAGACTCCAAAAGTCCATCTGCATGGAGCTTCTTCATGCGTTTGACACCAAGGTGACCAAGGCGGCAGTGCCACAAGTATGTGGGACTATCATTATTAACCTTACATCTTTTGGTATTCACACTGTGAATATGTGTAACATCACGTTCAAGATTCAATAAGAATAAAACATTGACCAGCGGGGCATGACCATAAAACATATCTCTCATATAAATAGAACAACAATTATTCTCGAATTTAAATGAGTAGCCATCTCGCATTAAACGAGATCCAGATACAATGTTCATGCTCAAAGTTGGCACTAAATAACAATTATTGAGGTTTAAAACTAATCCCGCGGGTAAATGTAGAGGTAGCGTGCCGACGGCGATCACATCGACCTTGGAACCATTCCCGACGCGCATCGTCACCTCGTCCTTTGCCAGTCTCCGCTTATTCCGCAGCTCCTGTTTTGAGTTACAAATATGAGCAACCGCACCGGTATCAAATACCCAGGAGCTACTACGAGTACTGGTAAGATACACATCAATAACGTGTATATCACATATACCTTTGGTGTTGCCGACCTTCTTGTCCGCTAAGTATTGGGGCAGTTCCGCTTCCAGTGACCGTTTTCCTTGCAATAAAAGCACTCATTCTCATGCTTGGGTCCATTCTTTGGCTTCTTCCCGGCAGCTTGCTTACCGGGCGCGGCAAATCCCTTGCCGTCCTTCTTGAAGTACTTTTTATCCTTGCCTTTCTTGAACTTAGTGGTTTTATTCACCATCAACACTTGATGTTCCTTTTTGATCTCCACCTCCGCTGATTTCAGCATTAAATATACCTCGGGAATGGTTTTCTCCATCCCTTGCATATTGAAATTCATCATAAAACTCTTGTAGCTCGGTGGAACCGACTGAAGGATTCTGTCAACGACCGCGTCATCCGGGAGATTAACTCCCAGCTGAGACAAGCGATTGTGCAACCCAGACATTTTGAGTATGTGCTCGCTGACAGAACTATTCTCCTCCATCTTACAACTGTAGAATTTGTCGGAGACTTCATATCTCTCGACCCGGGCATGAGCTTGCAAAACCATTTTCAGCTCTTGGAACATCTCATATGCTCTGGGCTGCTCAAAATGCTTTTGGAGCCCCGGTTCTAAGCTGTAAAGCATGCCACACTGAACCAAGGAGTAATCATCACTACGCGACTGCCAGGCGTTCATAACGTCTTGAGTTGTTGGGAAAACGGGTGCTTCACCTAGCGGTGCTTTTAGGACATTTGCTTTCTTGGTAGCTATGAGGATGATCCTCAAGTTTCGAACCCAGTCCGTATAGTTGCTACCATCGTCTTTCAGCTTGGTTTTCGCTAGGAACGCGTTGAAGTTGAGGGCAACATTAGCATGGGCCATTTGATCTACAAGATATATTGCAAAGATTTTAGACTAAGTTAATGATAATTAAGTTCATCTAATCAAATTATTTAATGAACTCCCACTCAGACAGACATCCCTCTACTCATCTAAGTGATACATGATCCGAGTCAACTAGGCCGTGTCCTATCATTGATACGTCTCCAACATATCTATAATTTTTGATTGCTCCATGCTATATTATCTACTATTTTGGGCAATATTGGGCTTTATTTTCCCCTTTTATATTACTTTTGGGACTAACCTATTAACCGGAGGCCCAGCCCAGATTTGTTGTTTTTTGCCTATTTCAGTGTTTTGAAGAAAAGGAATATCAGACGGAGTCGAAATGGAACGAAATCAACTAGAGAAGTTATTTTTGGAACGAAAGCTACCCGATGGACTTGGACCCCACGTCAAGGAAGGAACGAGGAAGCCACGTGGGTGGGGGGCACGCCCACCCCCCTAGGGCGCGCCCCCTGCCTCGTGGGGCCCTCGTGGCTCCCCTGACGTGCTTCTTCCGCCTATATAACTCCACGTACCCTAAAACTTCCAGAACGGAAAATAGATCGGGAGTTCCGCCGCCGAAAGCCTCTGTAGCCACCAAAAACCAATCGGGACCCTGTTCTGGCACCCTGCCGGAGGGGGAAACCCTCACCTGTGGCCATCTTCATCATCCCGGCGCTCTCCATGACGAGGAGGGAGTAGTTCACCCTCGGGGCTGAGGGTATGTACCAGTAGCTATGTGTTTGATCTCTCTCTCTCTCATGTTCTTGATTTGGCACGATCTTGATGTATCGCGAGCTTTGCTATTATAGTTGGATCTTATGTTGCTTCTCCCCCTCTACTCTCTTGTAATGAATTGAGTTTTCCCCTTGAAGTAATCTTATCGGATTGAGTCTTTAAAGATTTGAGAACACTTGATGTATGTCTTGCCGTGCGTATCTGTGGTGACAATGGGATATCACGTGATTCACTTGATGTATGTTTTGGTGATCAACTTGCGGGTTCCGCCCATGAACCTATGCATAGGGGTTGGCACACGTTTTCGTCGTGATTCTCCGGTAGAAACTTTGGGGCACTCTTTGAGGTTCTATGTGTTGGTTTGAATAGATGAATTGAGATTGTGTGATGCATATTGTATAATCATACCCTAGGATACTTGAGGTGACATTAGAGTATCTAGGTGACATTAGGGTTTTGGTTGATTTGTGGCTTAAGGTGTTATTCTAGTACGAACTCTAGGGCTGTTTGTGACACTTATAGGAATAGCCCAACGGATTGATTGGAAAGAATAACTTTGAGGTGGTTTCGTACCCTACCATAATCTCTTCGTTTGTTTTCCGCTATTAGTGACTTTGGAGTGACTCTTTGTTGCATGTTGAGGGATAGTTATATGATCCAATTATGCTCTTATTGTTGAGAGAACTTGCACTAGTGAAAGTATGAACCCTAGGCCTTGTTTCCTATCATTGCAATACCGTTTACGCTCACTTTTACCACTAGTTACCTTGCTGTTTTTATATTTTCAGATTACAAAAACCTTTATCTACCATCCATATTGCACTTGTATCACCATCTCTTCGCCGAACTAGTGCACCTATACAATTTACCATTGTATTGGGCGTGTTGGGGACACAAGAGACTCTTTGTTATTTGGTTGCAGGGTTGTTTGAGAGAGACCATCTTCATCCTACGCCTCCCAAGGATTGATAAACCTTAGGTCATCCACTTGAGGGAAATTTGCTACTGTCCTACAAACCTCTGCACTTGGAGGCCCAACAACGTCTACAGGGAGAAGGTTGCGTAGTAGACATCAAGCAGTTTCTGGCACCGTTGCCGGGAAGGTGAGTGCTTGAAGGTATATCTTTATATCTTGCAATTGAATCTTTTTGTTTCTTGTTTTAGCACTAGTTTAGTTTATAAAAGAAAACTACAAAAAATGGAATTGAGTTTTTCTCATACGTTTCATCTTTTTAATATCTTTCGTGAGTCTGATGGGAAGGAAAATTGTGCTCAAGTACTAGAAGAAGAATTATATAGAATGATTGGCATAAAATATGTGAATGATGAGCATGATTGCAATTTTGCTAGTATGAATTCCTTGAATATCCATGATGCTAATGATATGCAAAGCCACAAGCTTGGGGAAGCTATGTTTGATGAAGATGATATTTTTTGTCCCCCAAGCTTTGATGAGCAAATTTACTATGATGAAAGCATGCCTCCTACCTATGATGAATATTGTGATGACACGTATGCTATAAAGAATAATGATAACCATGAAACTTGTCATCTTGATCTTAATTTTCAATCACATGATAGCTATTTTGTTGAGTTTGCTCCCACTATTATTGATAAGAATAAATTTGCTTATGTGGAGAGTAATAAAAATTCTATGCTAGTAGATCATGAAAAGAATGCTTTAGGTGCTGGTTATGTTGTTGAATTCATTCATGATGCTACTGAAAACTATTATGAGGGAGGAATATATGCTTGTAGGAATTGCAATAATATCAAGTTTCCTCTCTATGTGCTTAAAATCTTGAAGTTATGCTTGTTTTACCTTCCTATGCAAGATGATTCTTGTTCCCATAAGTTGTTTGATCACAAAATCCCTATGAATAGGAAGTGGGTTAGACTTAAATGTGCTAGTCATATTCTTCTTGATGCTCTCTTTATGTTTCAATTCTTATCTTTTATGTGAGCATCATTGAAATCATCATGCCTAGCTAGGGGCGTTAAACGATAGCGCTTGTTGGGAGGCAACCCAATTTTATTTTAGTTTCTTGCTTTTTTGTTCTGTTTAGGAATAAATAATCCATCTAGCTTCTGTTTAGATGTGGTTTTATGTTTTAATTAGTGTTCGTGCCAAGTAGGACCTTTGGGAAGACTTGGGTGAAGTCTTTATGATCATGCTGTAAAAAGACAGAAACTTTAGCGCTCACAAGATTAGCTTCAACATTTTACTGGAAAGTGATATTTAGGTGATTCTTTTTGCAGATGATTACTAGACAAATTCCTCAGGTCCACCAATTTATTTTACAATTTTTGGAGTTCCAGAAGTTTACGTTAGTTACAGATTACTACAGACTGTTCTGTTTTTGACAGATTCTGTTTTTCGTGTGTTGTTTGCTTATTTTGATGAATCTATGGCTAGTAAAATAGTTTATAGAATACAGTAGGTTTAACAACGATATAAATAAAGAATGAGTTCATTACAGTACCTTGAAGTGGTGTTTTGTTTTCTTTCGCTAACGGAGCTCACGAGTTTTCTGTTAAGTTTTGTGTTGTGAAGTTTTCAAGTTTTGGGTAAAGATTTGATGGACTATGGAATAAGGGGTGGCAAGAGCCTAAGATTGGGGATGCCCAAGGCACCCCAAGGTAATATTCAAGTATAACCAAGCGTCTAAGCTTGGGGATTCCCCGGATGGCATCCCCGCTTTCGTCTTCGTTCATCGGTAACTTTACTTGGAGCTATATTTTTATTCACCACATGATATGTGTTTTGCTTGGAGCATCATTTTATTTTCTTTAGCTTTGCTTGCTGTTTGAATAAAGTATCAAGATCTGAAATTCTTAAATGGGAGAGTCTTCACATAGTTACATAATTATTCGACTACTCATTGATCTTTACTTATATCTTTTGGAGTAGTTTGTTGTTTGCTCTAGTGCTTCACTTATATCTTTTAGAGCACAATGGTGGTTTTATTTTGAAGAAATAGATGAACTCTCATGCTTCACTTAGATTATTTTGAGAGTATTAAATAGCATGGTAATTCGCTTAAATAATCTTAATATGCTAGGCATACAAGATTTGTAAGAATTCTTATGAGTGTGTTGAATACTAAGAAAAGTTTGATGCTTGATAATTGTTTTGAGATATGGAGGTAATAATATCAAAGTCGTGCTAGTTGAGTAGTTGTGAATTTGAGAAATTCTTGTGTTGAAGTTTGCAAGTCCCGTAGCATGCACGTATGGTAAACGTTATGTAACAAATTTGAAACATGAGGTGTTCTTTGATTGTCTTCCTTATGAGTGGTGGTCGGGGACGAGCGATGGTCTTTTCCTACCAATATATCCCCCTAGGAGCATGCACATAGTGCTTTGGTTTTTGATGGCTTGTAGATTTTTGCAATAAGTATGTGAGTTCTTTATGACAAATGTTGAGTCCATGTATTATACGCACTCTCACCCTTCCATCATTGCTAGCCTCTTCAGTACCATGCATTGCCCTTTCTCACATTGAGAGTTGGTGCAAACTTCGCCGGTGCATCCAAACCCCGTGATATGATACGCTCTTTCACACATAAACCTCCTTATATCTTCCTCAAAACAGCCACCATACCTACCTATTATGGCATTTCCATAGCCATTCCGAGATATATTGCCATGCAACTTTCCACCACTCCGTTTATCATGACACATTCATCATTGTCATATTGCTTAGCGTGATCATGTAGTTGACATAGTATTTGTGGCAAAGCCACCATTCATAATTCTTGCATACATGTCACTCTTGATTCATTGCATATCCCGGTACACCGCCGGAGGCATTCATATAGAGTCATACTATGTTCTAGTATCGAGTTGTAATCATTGAGTTGTAAATAAATAGAAGTGTGACGATCATCATTTAATAGAGCATTGTCCCAAAAAAGGCCAAAGAAAAAAAAGAAGGCCCAAAAAAATAAAAAAATAAAATAATAAAAAGGGACAATTCTACTATCCTTTTTTTCCACACTTGTGCTTCAAAGTAGCACCATGTTCTTCATATAGCGAGTCTCATATATTGTGCTTCAAAGTAGCACCATGTTTTTCATATAGAGAGTTTCATATGTTGTCACTTTCATATACTAGTGGGAATGTTTCATTATAGAACTTGGCTTGTATATTCCAACGATGGGCTTCCTCAAATGCCCTAGGTCTTCGTGAGCAAGCAAGTTGGATGCACACCCACTTATTTTCTTTTGTTGAGCTTTCATACATTTATAGCTCTAGTGCATCCGTTGCATGGCAATCCCTACTCCTCGCATTAACATCAATTGATGGGCATCTCCATAGCTCATTGATTAGCCTCGTTGATGTGAGACTTTCTCCTTTTTTTGTCTTCTCCATATAACCCCCATCATCATATTCTATTCTTCCCATAGTGCTATATCCATGGCTCGCGCTCATGTATTGCGTGAAGGTTTATAAGTTTGAGATTACTAGAGTATGAAATAATTGATTGGCTTGTCATCGGGGTTGTGCATGATGAGAGCATTCTTGTGTGACGAAAATGGAGCATGACTAAACTATATGATTTTGTAGGGATGAACTTTCTTTGGCCATGTTATTTTGAGAAGACATAATTGCTTAGTTAGTAGGCTTGAAGTATTATTATTTTTATGTCAATATGAACTTTTGTCTTGAATCTTTCGGATCTGAATATTCATATCACAATTAAGAAGAATTGCAATGAAATTATGCCAAGTAGCACTCCGCATCAAAAATTATCTTTTTATCATTTATCTACTCGAGGACGAGCAGGAATTAAGCTTGGGGATGCTTGATACGTCTCCAACGTATCTATAATTTTTGATTGCTCCATGCTATATTATCTACTGTTTCGGGCAATATTGGGCTTTATTTTCCACTTCTATATTACTTTTGGGACTAACCTATTAACCGGAGGCCCAGCCCAGATTTGTTGTTTTTTGCCTATTTCAGTGTTTTGAAGAAAAGGAATATCAGACGGAGTCGAAACGGAACGAAATCAACTAGAGAAGTTATTTTTGGAACGCTGCCCGATGGACTTGGACCCCACGTCAAGGAAGGAACGAGGAAGCCACGAGGGTGGGGGGCGCGCCCACCCCCCTAGGGCGCGCCCCCTGCCTCGTGGGGCCCTCGTGGCTCCCCTGACGTGCTTCTTCCGCCTATATAACTCCACGTACCCTAAAACTTCCAGAACGGAAAATAGATCGGGAGTTCCGCCGCCGCAAGCCTCTGTAGCCACCAAAAACCAATCGGGACCCTGTTCCGGCACCCTTTCAGGGGGGAACCCTCACCTATGGCCATCTTCATCATCCCGGCACTCTCCATGACGAGGAGGGAGTAGTTCACCCTCGGGGCTGAGGGTATGTACCAGTAGCTATGTGTTTGATCTCTCTCTCTCTCTCGTGTTCTTGATTTGGTACGATCTTGATGTATCGCGAGCTTTGCTATTATAGTTGGATCTTATGTTGCTTCTCCCCCTCTACTCTCTTGTAATGAATTGAGTTTTCCCCTTGAAGTAATCTTATCGGATTGAGTCTTTAAAGATTTGAGAACACTTGATGTATGTCTTGCCGTGCGTATCTATGGTGACAATGGGATATCACGTGATTCACTTGATGTATGTTTTAGTGATCAACTTGCGGGTTCCGCCCATGAACCTATGCATAGGGGTTGGCACACGTTTTCGTCGTGATTCTTCGGTAGAAACTTTAGGGCACTCTTTGAGGTTCTATGTGTTGGTTTGAATAGATGAATTGAGATTGTGTGATGCATATCGTATAATCATACCCACGGATACTTGAGGTGACATCAGAGTATCTAGGTGACATTAGGGTTTTGGTTGATTTGTGTCTTAAGGTGTTATTCTAGTATGAACTCTAGGGCTGTTTGTGACACTTATAGGAATAGCCCAAGGGATTGATTGGAAAGAATAACTTTGAGGTGGTTTCGTACCCTACAATAATCTCTTCGTTTGTCTTCCGCTATTAGTGACTTTGGAGTGACTCTTTGTTGCATGTTGAGGGATAGTTATATGATCCAATTATGTTATTATTGTTGAGAGAACTTGCACTAGTGAAAGTATGAACCCTAGGCCTTGTTTCCTATCATTGCAATACCGTTTACGCTCACTTTTACCACTAGTTACCTTGCTGTTTTATATTTTCCGATTACAAAAACCTTTATCTACCATCCATATTGCACTTGTATCACCATCTCTTCGCCGTACTAGTGCACCTATACAATTTACCATTGTATTGGGTTTGTTGGGGACACAAGAGACTCTTTGTTATTTGGTTGCAGGGTTGTTTGAGAGAGACCATCTTCATCCTACGCCTCCCACGGATTGATAAACCTTATGTCATCCACTTGAGGGAAATTTGCTACTGTCCTACAAACCTCTGCACTTGGAGGCCCAACAATGTCTACAAGGAGAAGGTTGCATAGTAGACATCAATCTTCACGTGAGACGGACTAATCATCATCGGTGAACATCTTCATGTTGATCGTATCTGCTATATGACTCATGTTCGACCTTTCGGTCTCTTGTGTTCCGAGGCCATGTCTGTACATGCTAGGCTCGTCAAGTCAACCTAAGTGTTTTGCATGTGTAAATCTGGCTTACACCTGTTGTATTCGAACGTTAGAATCTATCACACCTAATCATCATGTGGTGCTTCGAAACAACGAACTTTCGCAACGGTGCACAGTTAGGGGGAACACTTTCTTGAAATTTTATGAGGGATCATCTTATTTATGCTACCGTCGTTCTAAGCAAATAAGATGTAAAAAACATGATAAACATCACATGCAATCAAATAGTGACATGATATGGCCAATATCATTTTGCTCCTTTTGATCTCCATCTTTGGGGTGCCATGATCATCTTTGTCACCGGCATGACACCATGATCTCCATCATCATGATCTCCATCATCGTGTCTTCATGAAGTTGTCTCACCAACTATTACTTATACTACTATGGCTAACGGTTTAGCAATAAATTAAAGTAATTACATGGCGTTATTCAATGACACGCGGGTCATACAATAAATTAAGACAACTCCTATGGCTCCTGCCGGTTGTCATACTCATCGACATGCAAGTCGTGATTCCTATTACAAGAACATGATCAATCTCATACATCACATATATATCATTCATCACATCCTTTTTGGCCATATCATATCACACGGCATATGCTGCAAGAACAAGTTAGACGTCCTCTAATTGTTGTTGCAAGTTTTTACGTGGCTGCTATAGGTTTCTAGCAAGAATGTTTCTTACCTACGCCAAAACCACAACGTGATATGCCAATTACTATTTACCCTTCATAAGGACCCTTTTCATCGAATCTGATCCGACTAAAGTGGGAGAGACAGACACCCGCTAGCCACCTTATGCAACTAGTGCATGTCATTCGGTGGAACCTGTCTCACGTAAACGTACGTGTAAGGTCGGTCCGGGCTGCTTCATCCCACGATGCCGCCGAATCAAGATAAGACTAGTAATGGCAAGTAAATTGACAAAATCGACGCCCACAACAACTTGTGTTCTACTCGTGCATAGAAACTACGCATAGACCTAGCTCTGATACCACTGTTGGTGATCGTTGCAGAAATTAAAAAATTTCTACGCATCACCAAGATCAATCTATGGAGTAACTAGCAACGAGAGAGAGAGGGGAGTGCATCTTCATACCCTCGAAGATTGCAAAACAGAAGCGTTGCAAGAACGCGGTTGGAGGAGTCGTACACGTAGTGATTCAGATCGCGGTCGATTCCGATCTTAGCGCCGAACAACGGCGCCTCCACGTTCAATACACGTGCAGCCCAGTGACATCTCCCACGCGTTGATCCAGCAAGGAGGAGGGAGAGGTTGAGGAAGATGACTCCAGCAGCCGCACGACAGCGTGGTGGTGGTGGAGCAGCGGTTCTCCGGCAGGGCTTCGCCAAGCTCTAACGGAGAAGGAGAGGTGTTGGAAAGGGGAAGGGTTGTGCCTTGGATGTGGTGCGGCTGCCCTCCCTCCTCCCCTCTATTTATAGGGTGAAGGGGGAAGGGGCCGGCCCCTCTAAATGAGATCTAGAGGGGGGCGGCGGCCAAGGGGAGGGGGCTTGCCCCCCAAGCCAAAGGGGGGCACCCCCTTTAGGGTTTCCCCCAACCCTAGGCGCATGGGCCCTAGGGGGGATGGCGCCCCAGCCCACTTAGGGGCTGGTTCCCTTCCACATACAGCCCATAGGGCCCTCCGGGGCAGGTGGACCCTCCCGGTAGACCCCCGGAACCCCTTCGGTGGTCCCGGTACAATACTGGCAAACCCCCGAATACTTCCGATGACCGTATGATGACTTCCCATATATAAATCTTCACCTCCGGACCATTCCGGAACTCCTCGTGACGTCCGGGATCTCATCCAGGAATCCAAACAACATTCGGTAACCATGTACAAACCTTCCCTATAACCCTAGCATCATCGAACCTTAAGTGTGTAGACCCTACGGGTTTGGGAATCATGCAGACATGACCGAGACATCTCTCCGGCCAATAACCAACAGCGGCATCTGGATACCCATGTTGGCTCCCACATGTTCCACGATGATCTCATCGAATGAACCACGATGCCAAGGATTCAAACAATCCCGTATATAATTCCCTTTGTCAATCGGTACGTTACTTGCCCGAGATTCGATCGTCGGTATCCCAATACCTCGTTCAATCTCGTTACCGGCAAGTCACTTTACTCATTCCGTAATGCATGATCCCATGACCAACTACTTAGTCACATTGAGCTCATTATGATGATGCATTACCGAGAGGGCTCAGAGATACCTCTCTGTCATACGGAGTGACAAATCCCAGTCTCGATTCGCGCCAACCCAACAGACACTTTTGGAGATGCCTGTACTGCACCTTTATAGCCACCCAGTTACGTTGTGACGTTTTGTACACCCAAAGAATTCCTACGGTACCCGGGAGTTGCACAATCTCATGGTCTAAGGAAATGATACTTGACATTAGAAAAGCTTTAGCAGACGAACTACACGATCTTGTGCTATGCTTAGGATTGGGTCTTGTCCATCACATCATTCTCCTAATGATGTGATCCCGTTATCAATGACATCCAATGTCCATGGTCAGGAAACCGTAAGCATCTATTGATCAACGAGCTAGTCAACTAGAGGCTCACTAGGGACATGTTGTGGTCTATGTATTCACACATGTATTACGATTTCCGGATAACACAATTATAGCATGAATAATAGACAATTATCATGAACAAGGAAATATAATAATAACCATTTTATTATTGCCTCTAGGGCATATTTCCAACACCACGTCCTACACACTTTCATCACTCTCACTTGTCAATGTATAATAAAGACCCATGTAAATATGCTTGTCACTAACGCTTAGGAAAGTAGCTAATGCCTAAACGCATAAGAAAAAAAACATGATGGAGTGGCACTAAATCTGACAATAGTAATTAGTTACCATCTCGTGTTGGAAATCACCCAACATAAGCACCATGAAATGTTCACGTTTATCCTTCGAAATTTTGTAGTTGTATTCATAGTGCAACGTGCATCTTCCACAATATGGAGATATCATCTTAGCATGTCCACCAACAGCAATAAAAAGTGGAATGTGAAGACATGAAGAGATTTCATATACGGCCTGATGGATCAAGAGAGGGACAGAGTCGACCCCTGTCATTCTATCACCGTGTCATGTGCAGTGTGACATCCACACCCCAATTCTTGCGTGAGCACCACAGCCGCCAACCGTCGCTCCCTATTATCGATTGCCAGAGGTGGCCCACCACCCTCATCGTCCTTCGTGACGCCGTTGCCCATCAGCAGCTCTGTCCTTTCTTCCTGGGCTCTGAACATCATTCTCAAGATTGTTGCAAAGGCTCCTATGATGGCTTCCTGATCTTCTCTCGCGGTAACTAGTTGTACATCTGTAACCCGGTTATCCACACGCATGTTATCCTGTTTACCACTAGTCCACCACCATGGAGACTGCACTATCGTATATATGGTGTCAGTGACAATATGTGAGGTGGTGGTGACATTAATGTGTTCGACATAGAGTCAGAGTCATTCCAACGGATGCGTGGTCCACCCCAGTCGTGCCTTGACGGGAAGTTGTTCAAAAAGGAGGGTACACTTGCTTTATTGGCTGGTTTGACTCCAAGTCCAACTTCTATCAATGTTTGGGCGATGCAGGATTACGAGGCTAAAATATGGGCCTTCAAGTACCGGATTGACCAGTCAATGGTGGAGGCATTAAAGAACACTTTATTCAACTTCCTCCAAAAATAAAAGGATAAGTTCGTTGCAGTCCAGCATGTAGCTTTTGAGCGACATGGCTCTGCTTAACTAGCAGTCGTTTACAACAAAAATCATGTGCTACCCTACGGTATTGTGAACAATGGAATGAGTTAGTATTGCATCTTGCTTACTCACCACACCCGCCAAGGAAGTATCATTCCAATTCTAGGCCATGACATGCAAAAAGAGCAGGGACATTCAGTTTTTGTTCGCGAGCTCATACGCGTCTTCATGAATAGTAAAATAAAAAATAGTAAACAAAATCTATAAAATCTGAATTTGTTTTATGAATGTACATTAAGCAATTCTGAACATCCGTGCAAATTTCCATGAAGAAACAACATGTCAATATGCTTCCATAGAAAAAAGTACATTGATGCTCCATGCATTGTTTTTTAATAAAAAATTCACGCATGTTGAGAATTCGTCAATGTTTGTTCAAAATAAATCAGTTTATTATTTCTTTCACTATTGTTTCCTATTTTGCCGTTCACAAGGGGTACATCTGAATGGTCGTGACTTCTGTTTTGCTTTTCCCATGGCATGCCTTTTGTTCGTAGCTCTTTTAACTATAACATACATTGATATTGAAGTGCACGAAACATTTCTTGCATTGTATAACATTTTTTGAAATGCACCATACTTTTTCGTGGAACGGGCAAATAGCTTGGAAATTTCACATAATTATTTTTGAATGGTACAAACATTTTCTAAAACTTGAGAAAACTTTTTTACACAACATGAAAGTTTTCGAAATGTGGGATGAACACTTTTTAAAAAATAAAAAAATATTTTTTTTCACAACAATGTATGTGGCTCCAGTTTAGCCATCACTCTACCTTCACTAGTCTATTTGGCTTCAGTACAGTGTATAATTCAATTTAGCTATCACTGTGTTTTCACTAGCGAACACCAAGTCTTGAGTTGGTTGCATCCACTCTCTCCACATCCTACACATGTTCATCACTTGCAGTTGTCAATGTATAATAAAGACCCATGTAAATGTGTCCTTAACGCTTAGCTAAGTAGCTAATGCTTAAATGCATAAGAAACAAAACATGACGGAGTGGCACTAATTCTAACAATAGGAATTAGTTACCATCTTGTTTTGGAAATCACCTAAATGTTTACTTTCATCCTCTGAATTTTTGTAACTGTATTCATCGCACAGTGTGCATCTTCCACAAGACGGAAACATCATCTTAGCCTGGCCACCTGCAGCAATAAAAAGTGGAATTTGAAGACATTAAGAGATTTCATATACGATCTGATGCATCAAGAGAGGGAGAGAGCAGAGCAACACACCAAACAATAAACGGAGGATTACTGGCCGAGATAACACTGAAATTGGAGGTGGGGAAGTCCAAGACAAAACTGTGGCCGAGATAACACTCAAAAACTAAGACTTTTAACTCTCTCGTCATTTGAAAATATACCCGTTTTAATAATTATATCTATAACCTCATTAAAGATAATGATTACTAAGCTCTTGATTCAAGCGGTTGTTAGACTAAGTCTTGTTGTGTCTTTCCAGCCGACCGAAGTCGACGGAGTACTATGATGCTGGGAAAGAGAGGTGCAACCCTGCCCGAGGTCCCCCTCGAGAAGTTCATTGAAAAAATACACATAGGTTGCCGCCGGAGGACATCGGCCGCTGCTGTGCCATCACCATGTCATGACGCGGTGTGACATCCACACCCAGATTCCTGTGTCAGCACCATGGCTACTGGCCGTTGCTCCGCATTGTCAATGGCCACAGGCGGCCGACCACCCTCGTCGTTGTTCGTCATGTTGTTGCCCATCAGCAGCTCAGAACTTTCCTCCAGGGCTTCGAACACCATTCTCAAGATTGTCGCAAAGGCTCCTGTGATGGACTCCTTATATTCTCTTAGGGTAACAAGTTGTACATCTGTAACTCGGTTATCCGCACCCATGTTCTCTTGTTTACCACGAGTCTACCACCATGGGACTGCACTAGCGTATTTATGGTGCCATGCACATGATGGGAGGCGGTGCAGACATTATTTTATTCAACATAGAATCATGGTCATTCCGATGGATGTGTGGTCCACCCCATTCATGCCTAGGTGGGAAGTTGTTCGACAATGAGGGTACACTTGCTTTATTAGATGGCTTGACTCCCTGGCTAACTTTTATCAATATCTGGGTAATGCAGGATTACGAGGCTTAAATATGGGCCTTCAAGTGCCGGATTGACTTGTCAACGATGGAGGCATCAAAGACAACTTTATTCAATTTCCTTCAAAAACGAATGGAATAAGTCAGTATTGCATGTTGCTTATTCACCACACCCTCCAAGAGAGTATCATTCCTATTCTGGGCCATGAGATGCAAAAACACCAGGGACATTAAGTTTCTGCTCGCTAGCTCATACGCACCCTCATGAATAGTAAAATAAGAAAATAGTAAACAATATTTAAAAAATCTGAATTTTTCTCCATGCGTGCAAATTCCGAACATGCATGCAAATTTCCATGAAGAAAAAACATGTAAATATGCTTCCGTAGAAAAAACAAAACTGATGCTCCATGTGTTGTTTTTTCATGAAAATTTATGCGCATGTTGATAATTCGTCAATGTTTGTTCCAAAAACATTCAGGTTTTAAATCTTTTTAACTATTGTTTTCAATTTTACTATTCCCAAGGGTGCATATGAGCTCACGAGTAAACTCTATAGCCTTCATTCTCCACGGGACATATCTTAATGGTTATGAATTCTGTTTTGCTTTTCCCTTGACATGCCTTTTGTTCACAGCTCCTTTAACTGTAAGGTACATTCATTTTGACGTGGACGAAACAATTTTTACATTATATAACATTTTCCTAAATGCAACGTACATTTTCTTCAAACGAGTGCATAGCTTGGATGGGACTAACATTTTCTGAAACTTGAGGAAACTTTTTTACACAGCATGAACATTTGCTAAATTTGGGATGAACATTTTTAAAATATGAAATAAATTATGTTTTCACAATGTTGAAGATGCACACTGCACGGTGAAAACAACTACAAAAATTCAGATGATCAAATAAACATTTCTTGGTGCCTATGATGGGTGATTTCAAATAGGAGATGTTAAGTAATTCCTATTGTTAGATTTAGTGTCAGTCCGTCATGCTTTCTTTCTTATGCATTTAGGTATTAGCTGCTTTCCTAAGCGTTAGTGACAATTACATTTACTTGCGTCTTTATTATACATTGACAAGTGCAAGTGATGAACGTGTGTAGGACGTGAAGAGAGTGGATGCAACCAACTCAAGACTTGGTGTTCGCTAGTGAAAACAGAGTGATGGCTAAATCAAATTATACACTAAACTGAAGCCAATTACACTAGTGAAGATAAAGTGATGGCTAAACTGAAGCCACATACATTAGGATTTTACAACATCCCCATCACGAGAATATTTCTGGGTGATGCAACATTAGGAGGATAAAAATGGCTTTCAAGAACCGGATTGACCTTCAACGTTGGAGGCGTCAACACAACTGTAGTCAGCTTATTCCAAAAAGGAAAGAATAAGATCATTTGATTCAACTACGCAGCCATTGAACCACATGGCTATGCTAAACCAGCGTGAGTTGCTGGTCATTTTCAACAAAACACGCTGCTGACATATTGTCACCATTAGAAAGAGTGAGTATTGCATGCCGCTTACTCACCACCGCCTCCAAGAAAGCATCGTTCCAATTCTAGGTAAAAAACATGAGTAGACTCCATTGCCTCCACAGGCCATGTCTGGGTCATGACTTATGTTTTGCTTTCCCCTTGACATGTAATTTGTTCGTTGCTCGTCTTAAGGGTAATGTACATTGTATTTGAATGGTCTGGTGTTCGGAATTACTTGTGATCAAAATGGATGAAAATGGATGTATCTAAAATTAAAATACATCTAGATACATTCATTTCAATGACAACTATTTCCGGACGTAGAGAGTATTTTTTTTAGACAAACATTTTTCAAATTGTATAACATTTTTTTTAAATACCACGTACATTTTCTTGAAACGTGTGTACATTTTTTAATGTCAGACTTTTTTTGATACAAACGTTTTTAAAAAAGATGAGCAAACCTTTTTTACACTACTTGAACATTTTTTAAATATGTGAGGAAACACTTTTAAAATCCAACTAAATTTTTTTCACAATATATATATGTAGTATTGTTCTAAATATAAAAAAAAGACACGCAGCTGGCCCAAAGCAAGTTAATTAAAGGCGATAGAACACGCTGACCGCGCACCGCCGGAGGGAAATACGGAAAATCCTAGACACTAACTACGTCAAAATGTCGACGCTGCGTTTTCAGAAAATGGTAGTGGTGGTGCAGGTGCTGTCTTGAGGAATGATAGAGGTGAGGCAAGAGTGCATATCAGGTGATACGGGAGCGAAAATGCTCCCATGATACGATGTGATCTTGGCCATGGGATTTTACATCCAACGGTGAGCCCAGGAGCCCCAGAACATTCTCAAAAGAGTCCTTTTAGAAGCCTAGAATCGCGTCCTGATCCGCATCCCCAGATGTTGACCGTTGGATGTGAGATCCAACGGACAAGATCACTTCGTATCATGGGAGCATTTTAGCTCCGGTATCACCAGATATTTTCCCGGTGAGGCAATTGCTGGTGCTTGTTGGCCTTTATATAATATGTTTAATGCAGCGATGGCAGAAGCAACAGCTCTTCAGAGAGGATTAGCTCTAATCGAGGGTCTTCAGTGTGTGCCTGTTACTGTAGAATCAGATTCATTGGAACTCGTTGAATCTTTTAATGGTACAATCCAAGTTTGGTCTCCGTATGCAGCAGTACTAGCAGATTGCTTTCAAATTGCCTCCAGGATTGGATCAATATCGATGCATCATTGCAACCGGGAAGCAAATTATGTGGCGCACAATTTAGCAAGACATGCTTTTGTTACAGATTCTACTGTTTTTTGGGACGATGATCCCCCTGGTTTTATTATTTCAGATGTAGTGAATGATGTATCGTTATTTAATTCGCAATAAAGTGCGCCATGAAGGCTTTCCCCAAAAAAAAAAACTACTTCAAAATGTCGAGCGCTCGCACAGGCCCACTTCCCCATTGCGAGGCAGCCGGTTTTGGGAACGTTCTAGAAGGTTCCCTGAAACGGTTTTTTTATTTTTATACCAGTTTAATGGTTTTCTTTAGTTTTTTTTTCTGATTCATTTCCTTTTTTCCATATTCTATTTCTTTTTATTCTTTCCTATCCTTTCTTCTATTTTCTTTTTTTGTTTTTTTATTTCTTTTTTCGTTTTTACTACTAGAGACGAGTTCGATGTCCGATCCTCCATGGGCATCCACCAAGCCGTCCTCATCCAGTAGCCACCGGCGGGATCCCTTAGCACACAACCTACCTCCTCGTCCCCATCTTCCCTCTCGTCGCCTCCTGAACAAGTCGTGGGTGAAGCCGCGCGACTACCAACGTTCGTCGGGAGCGGAGGCCGTGGTTACAGGAGCGTGCCATCCGGCTGGAGCGTGCGGTGGTTCTGCGGAGAGTGATGGAATACCTCGACTGTCAGGTGGCCATGGGCGGCGCTCCAGTGTCGACGCCCGTGGCGATCTTGGTCGTTCTTAGGGGCTGGGGGTTCGTGCTCCCGTCGGAGGCGTCGACGATGGTCTCAAGGGACAACGACATCGGGCCCGGCCTGGCCGGACGAGTCCAGGACGACGGCTCCGAGCGACTTCGACGATGGTCGTGTCGTCGTGACTAAGAAGGCAGCACAGCGGTGGCGGACGTTGCCTCCATGGCTTGTGTGGTGGGCGTGCTCTGGTGGGCAGTGGGCCATGGATATAGAGCCCGTCCAGATCCTCGTCGTTACGGAGCCGATCTACGCAAATTCGTGCCGATCCAACTGGCTGCGAATTGGGGAGAAGTGGGCAACATTGAAAACTGAGCTCCGGCTTTGGTCATGGCGGGCGATGATGGTGTCTATGTGTCATTACCTTGTTGAAGGCATCGTCAATGCAGTCATTATCTCCTAGCTCGGGTTGTTCTGACGGAAAACCATTGATCTAGGTCTTCAGATCGAACGATGGCGGTGTTAGCGTGTGCATATGATACACGTGTTGGGGCGGCTTCTCAACATGATTTTAAGCTGCTCGTCTCTGAAGGAGTTAGCCGTGGGTGGACTAAAGTTTGCTTGCCGCGTCTTTTCAGCTGACTGGACTCGACGGGCATGATGCCGGACAGGTAAAGGTGCCACCCTGCTCAAGGACCTGCCCGAGGACGGCGACGAGATCATTGACAAGATACTCCGTCAGGTTGCCATGCCGCCCAATGACGTTGGTCGCTGCCATGCTGTCACCATGTCATGGCACGGTGTGACATCCACACGCCTGCATTCGTGCTCGAGCACCGCCGTTGCCATCCGTCGCTCTCCATTGTCAACGGCCAAGGGCGGCCCGCCAGTCTCATCATCGTCCGTGACCCCGGTGCCCAAAGGCAGCTTTGATGGCTTTCTTATCGTCTCTCGGGGACACCAGTTCTACATCTGCAACCCAGTTACGTGCTCTCCTGCCGCAGCCTTAGAGGCAACACAACACCATCGCCGGTTTCAACCACCACCATTCAAGTCAAGTGGAGAGTATAAGATGCTTTGGGTCTCACACTCACTTGGCTTTTCTAAATCTAACTTATACATCCTAACAGTGGGATTCGACAAGCCAAGGCATGTCAGAGTTAGAACGCCACTGGTCTCATCGCCATTGGTGGAACAGAAGTTACTAAGCGAGCTGCACTTTTCATCCAACCATCCACCGCCGGTCCACCATCGTGGCAGCCTGCACAGGTGTGCTTATGGTGCCACCAATGTCGTGGGAGCCGGCAGAATCTTTATTGTGTTTGACACAGAAGCGGAGTCATTCCGATGGATGTGCGGTCCCACCCAGCGGTGCCATCATGGAAAGTTGTTCGACATGGAGGGGACGCTTGCTTTCTGGGGCGGCTCAACTCCCACGCTCACTTCCATTGATGTCTGGGCGATGCAGGATTACGAGGCTGAAATCTGGGCTTTCAAGTACCGGATTGACCTGTCAACGGTGAAGGCATCAAGACAACTTTATTCAGCTTCTTCCAAAAAGAAAAGGATAAGTGTGTTCAACAATATGGTTGTGCTAAACCAGCGTGAGCTGCTGATCATTTTCAACAAAAAGCATGTGCTACGCTGCGATATTGATGGCAAGTTCTTAGGTACTATGAACATTGAGAGTTAGTATTTGATGTCGCTTACTCACCACCGCCTCCAAGAGAGCATCGTTCCAATTCCAGGCCATGAGATGCAAGAAGATGAGGAGCCTCCATTCTCTACAGGGCATGTCTGAATGGTCATGACTCCTTTTTGGCTTTATACTTGGCATGCCTTTTGTCCTGAGCTATTTTTATCTGTACCGCCGGTCTAACACGTCGTTCTGGATGGTCACGGTAGCACCCATGCTGTCATAATTTGGTGCTTGTTATTGTTGTGATGTCGTGATCATCTTGGTAGTGTCCTGGACTACGTACCGGTATCTATCTATGGTATTAGAACCGACTATTTATAATTGTTCATCCCTGCCTCCCAAATTTACTTTAGCTTTGGCGTGGTTAAGATGCACAGATGGCACCGCTCAGATGAGCGATTTGCTCTTGGTCATGCTCTTTGAGCAAAGGCATTTTTTTCTTGTTAGAATGTTATTTTGCTCTTGGTCATGCTCAGGTGTGCTCTCCTGGATCAAAATAGATATGTTGGTTCTTTTTTTCATCTGTCTCTGGATAATAGGTACGCAACTTGATTAAATGCATTGTGTCAGTTTGACCACATTTCTCTTCAAACTGAGAAAAATCAGGGAATTCCAATGGTGATACGATTATGCCATCTTGATTGCTTGTATCCATTCATACTGGAGCTCCGCAAGTCTTGACGCAACATCATCAGCAGACCTGAAATATATAGGTCCAGTTTGCAGTCGATCTGAACAATAATTGTTCACCATTAGTAGCCAGCTCTGAAATATATTCGGTGTACCAGGATTGTATCATAGCCAGAAGGAACACATCACAGATGCCACAGAAACAACGATGATAAGTCATCAGCGGATTCTTGGAGCTGAGGATACACCCAGTTCCAAACGAATTCTTGCAAAAATGTCCAAAACATCTAAAAAAGTTATCTCAGTTCACAGCAACCAATTTCTGAGTGAAGAGCGCATGTAAACCAGCAAGAAAGAAACGAGGAAGAAAGAAAGATGCTAAGACACGACAGAACAAACTCAGCAAACTTCCGATATCCAACGGATTAATCGACCGGCTGACGACAATTCCTATAATACAAGGTATAAAGAATGTTCATAGCATGATCCAGTCCTAGGTACAAACAGAAGTTTTGACATAGCTTACGAGCCCCATATATTGGACTGAACGTAACGAGTTTTGACGTAGCTGACGAAGAGACTGTAGCAAGAAGTGTATGATAGTAAGTGTGACAGTTGTTATTGACAAATGTGCGAGTTTTCTGCTGCCATGAGTCCAGGAATTCAGCAGCCGGGTTGATCTGGAGAAGGGCATGTACCTGTTACAGAAAATATTCAGCTACGTAAAGGCTACCACAAGCAAGAGGGACAACTGTGTAAGGAAAGCCAAACAAGAAGATGGATATCGGCATATAGAAGTAAACATATATGGCACGTGATTTCTGTACATATGGTCCAGTTTTGATAAAATTAAAGGGGAACATGAGAAGCAAATGTTGCAGAAAGAATGCAAACAATACAAACACACTGGAATCAGAGAAAGATTTCCTAACTGAATGCGTGATGGAGATAGCTTACTTGTTTAGCAATAGTACTCGCATAACAGAATTTCTTGGAGTAGCAGAAATTATCATGTAATTACACCAAAGTAATTTAAGATAAAAAGAAGTACCATAAACAAGTACAGCTAGCACATGCAGAGGAACAGATTTTGGAAGTATAACCAACTCATACAAGTCCAATACATGCTCAAACGTGTGCATTTAGACCCCCAGTTTATGGACACTTGTTTGAAACCCATGCCATGATGCTTCTAATTCGAACTGAAACAAGTGTCTGGAATATCCAAGCCAGCATCTACGACATTATACAATGAACTGTTCTATACAAGAACACTAATCAACCAAGCAAGTAAAAGCTTCTGAAAGGCTCTACTAGTCTCTTATCCGTCCTTGATATCATGACTGCTACTAGAACTGCATATACAATGAACTGCAACCCTTGGTAGCCTGTAACCAACAATTACTATCCCTGGTAGATTATTATGACTGGCTCTAGTGATCTCTGCTCCGTCCTTGATGTTATGACTGATACTAGTTGCTGGAGAAAGAATGTAAAAACGCAAACACAATGGAATGAGAGGAAGATTTCCTATCTGTATGTGTGATGTAGATAGCTTATCTGTTCAGCCACATAACATAATTTCTTGGAATACCATAAACAAGTACAGCTAGCTCATACGCAGAGGAGCAGAGTTTGGGAGTATGGCGAACTCATACAAGTCTAATACATACTAAAACATGTGCATTTAGACCATGAATTTCTGGATATTAGTTTGAAACCCATGACCGATGCTTCTAATTCCAACTGAAATAAGTGTCTGGATATCTAAGCCAACATCTAAGACATAGTTGATGTTCACCTGGATTAGAAATACCCATTAAGTAATAATCAACCAAGCAAGTAAAAGCTTCTGAACATGACCAACCATAATTACTATTCCTGGTACATAGATACTACACCTCTGATTTTCATGAAATTTACTGAACATGGCCAACTCATATGTCAATTTTGAAACAGGAGAAGTGATTACCAACTCAGAGTCAGAGACGTATGCTAAGCTGGCACACGGATGGAAAGAAGTACCGTAAACAATTACAGCTAGCACACTCATGGAAACAGATTTTGGAAGTGTGACCAATTCATATATGTCTAATACATACTAAAACCTCTGCATTTAGAGCACAAATCTCTGGATCAGTTTGAAACCCACGATCGATACTTGTAATGCCAACTGAAATAAGTTCCTGGAATATCCAAGCCAACATTGTATAGAAAAATACCCATTATACACAGCCCAGAGTGTGTTCTACGCAAAAGTACTAATCAACCAAGCAAGTAAAACCTTCCGAAAGCATATGATCATCTAGGCTCTAGTGATCTCTTATACGTCCTTGATATTATGACTGCTACTAGAACTGCATATACAATGAACTACAACACTTTGGTAACCTGTAACCAACAATTAATATCCATGGTAGATGCTACACCTGTTTGTTTTCATGGACAAACACTCATACATTCACTGAACATGGCCAACTCATATGTCAATTTCGAAAGAGGAGGAGTGATTACCAACTGAGAGACGTAGCAGAAACTGTATGCTAAGCTGTTGTAGCTGGGATGTTGTAGCGACTGCGCAAGCCGTCGATTGCTCTGGCCACGGACTTTCCCATCTCAGGTAAGGTCACCTTGCACACTGACCATTGTGAACCAAGTCAGTACTACTAAACGATACACCACTGTCATAGTGGCTTGAATTGCAGACTGAGATGAAGTAAAATTCAGAAGATCGATGTCTCTGGCCAGTGGCTGCAGTACCACGAGACGAAGACGACTGCACATCTGTCATCACCTTCTTGTACGATGCCTGCAATGACATTAGGATTGCAATTTCAGGCTCCAAATCGACACCAAATTCAGATACACCGACGACCAGCACTGGATCGAATCAAACGAGAATTCAGATACCTTGATGTCGTCGGCTTGGTGGGAGTAGCTGTCGAGCATCTTCTTATGCTCCTTGTCCGCCGCCTCCGCCATCTGCACGCAGCTCTGCGTCTGCATCTGAAGTGAAGAGCACACACGGACATGTAAGGGGATCCATCTCAGGATCGATCGATCGACGCGCTAAGGATGGATGGCAAAGGGGATGGGATGAGAGAGGTCGGCAGTCACCTTGATGCGCTTGGAGATCCGGGAGTAGGAGGCCTCGAGGTCACGGGCGGAGTCGGCGTGGAGCGCGTCGAGGCGGCGCTTGAGCGAGCCGAGGCTGGAGGCGGCGAGGCCCCTCAGGTCGCCGACGGAGGCCGGCGTGGACGTGGCCGCCGCGGTGAGGGGGGATCTGGCCTTGGGCGTCACCAGCGAGGCGGGCGAGAGGAAGCCGCCGCGGCCGGCTGCGACGGGGGAGGGGGAGGGGGACCCGGCGCTGGCGTCGGACGGCGAGGAGGCGCCGGAGAGGGAGTCGGGGCTGGGCTTCCCCTTGGGCTTGGCCCTCGCCCTCGCGTTCGCCCTAGGTTTGGGCTTGGAGGCGGAGAGGAGGCCGCGGCCGAGCGCGACGGGAGAGGGAGCGGGAGACCCGTCGCTGGC
>NC_041393.1:757096443-757101194 GCF_002162155.2 Triticum dicoccoides | reverse complement strand
AAGTAGGCTTTATTCAGAAGTTGGTATTGCTACCGGTATTACAGAAGTATCATGTGGTTGCCCCAACCAAATGTGGCGGCCATGCCTAGCTAGTTTATGAGGCTCGAAGTTCGAGGCTCTAAATTCAAACTTAAAACAGCAAGAATTAAGAGAAGATTGCCATGAAATAGTCTCTTTTACAATTGCACCATAGTTTCCACCTGACTTATCTTTGATATGCTTCACCACCTCTTGACAGTCAGATGCAATCACGAGGTTCTGGAGCCCCAGGTCTTCCGCTAGCGATAATCCTTCTCTGCATGCCATAGTTTCCGGAGTAGGCGGATCAACCAGCCCTCTAGTGACAAGCACCGAGGACCCCAGGTACTGTCCGTTTTTGTTCCTGCAAACTGCAGCAGCTGCACCAATTCCACGGAAGACAGCAGCGTCAACATTGATTTTAGCATAATCACCAGTGGCCGGAATCCATTTCCTTGGTGCAGCAGTAACTGGGATGTTCATACGGGACTTTATTGGATTCTTTTCCTCCTCCAACTCTGATAAGAAATGAGTGATGAACATGTAAGTGGATAAAGGGCTTTGATGCAACCCTTCATGGATCAGCTTCCTCCTCGCCCACCATATTGCCCATAGGGTAACTGCTACCTTGGTGAACTTGTCGTGTGGTAGTTGTTCGGTCATAGTAAATAACCACTTCTTTGCATCATTTTCAGTGTTACTTCGCAGATCATCAATGAGCTCCTGATCCACCAATGACCAAACACATCGGGCAGCAGTACACTCAATCAAACTATGCTTCCAAGAGTCCGGAGTTCCGCAGATGGCACACGAGCTGCTTGTGGCCATGTTCCGATGCATTCTGACATCTTCCATTGGGATAGATTGACGTGCGAGTCTCCACAAAAAAAACCTGATTTTAGCCGGGACCGTAGTTTTCCATAGCCGCTTCCAATCCGAATTCTCCTCCTGGCGATTAGACGCACCTGGGCGTGACTCCAGCCAATCTTCACGTCTCCTCTTAGTTTTAACAATCATACGATAATACGACCGTACACTGAATACGCCAGATTTCTCAAACATCCAAGACCAGTACTCCTCCACATTCCTCTGACAAATCGGGATTTGAAAAATTGCTTGTGCATCAAAAGGGAGGAAGACCTGTTTCACTAACTCCATATTCCAACGTGCATTACCTGAATCAATAAGCTCAGCAACCAAATGCGGCGGATCAGGCACTCTAGCCACTAAAGGCCTCATAAATTCAGGCCGAGGGATCCAGTTAGTATTCCATATCTCCGTCGATGATCCATCACCTATTCACCTGATTAGACCCTGGTTCATGATATCCCTTCCTTCCAGAATAGATCTCCAAATCTGGGATGGATGACTCCCAATAGTGGCTTCTAGAATCGAGCAATTTGGAAAATACACCGCTTTTAAAATACGAGCGCTAAGAGACTCTGGGAAGACCAAGATCCTCCATGCTTGCCGAGCCAGTAGAGCCAAATTAAAGAGCTCAAAGTCACGGAAACCAAGCCCACCCATATATCTCGGCATTGTCATACTGTCCCATGACACCCAATAGGGTTTCCTCTTCCCTTGCTTGCCTCCCCACCAAAAGGCCCGTATAGCTGAGGTTAACTTGTCACATAACCCTCTTGGCAGTTTGAAGCATGACATCGAAAAGACCGGGATGGCTTGTGCTACGGATTTGATGAGCACATCCTTCCCTGCAGCCGAGAGGGTCTTCTCCATCCAACCTCTTATTTTGTTCCATAACCGATCAATAAGGTACTTGAAAGCTCCATTCTTGGATGAGCCCACATCTGTTGGCAGCCCCAAGTATTTCTCGCTAAGTTGTTCATTGGGAATTTGCAAGATTTGTTTAACCTGTTCTCGAACTGGTTCTGGACAACCCTTACTGAAAAAGCATGATGATTTATCCCGGTTCACTCTTTGGCCTGAAGCCCTAGCATAGGTTTCCAATAAAAGAGACACTTCTTCCGCCTCTTCCGAATTTGCTTTAAAAAACAGCAGGCTGTCATCTGCAAACAACAAGTGGTTTATCGGCGGTGCCGTTGAAGCCACTTTGATTCCTCCTAGATTAGATGACTGAACTCGAGATTTTAAGAGGCACGAAAGGCCCTCTGCTGCCAGCAAAAACAAATAGGGTGAAATAGGATCCCCTTGACAGATACCACGCGAAGGATTGAACTCTTCTAATCTTTCTCCATTAAACTTGACTGAGAAGGAGACAGATGAGACCATCCCCATAACAATATCAACCCAATTCCAACTGAACCCAAGCTTCAACATGATAGCTCTGAGGTAGTCCCACTCGACACGGTCATATGCCTTCATCATATCCACTTTCAGTGCGCAAGACCTGTGGATCTGAGCTTTATTTCTCTTCATAAAATGAAGGCATTCGTAAGCTGCAATGATATTGTCAGTAATCAATCTACCCGGAACAAAGGCCGACTGCTCCTTTGAGATGATCTCCGGCAATATTAGCTTCAAGCGATTAGCTATAACTTTTGATGCAACCTTATACAGTACATTACACGAACTAATTGGCCAGAATTGTGTAAGCAAGGTAGGGTTTTTACCTTCGGGATTAGAACTAGCACTGTATTGTTGATTTCCTTAGCACTCTCCTTGCCCGAGACAATACCTAGCACCACTCGGGCTACCTCTTCACCGCAGATCTCCCAATGATGTTGAAAAAAATGAGCAGGAAATCCGTCGGAGCCAAGAGCCTTTGTCGGTGCCATTTGGAATAACGCGGTTTTAACCTCTTCAGCAGTGTACGGTGCATTCAATTGTTCATTCATCTGGACGGTTGCCTTTACTGGTACTGTATTCAGCACCTCCTCCATATCATGGACCCCTTCCGACGTGTAAAGATTACCATAGAAAGAGTTAACCATATCTTTCATAGTTTGTATGTCCTCCGTCGAATTGCCATCCTCTTGCACCAGCAATTTAATCAGATTTTTCCTCCTACGCATACTCGCCCGTAGATGAAAAAGCGGGTATTCTTATCTCCCGCACGTAGCCAGTCAACTCTAGCCCGCTGCCTCCACATTAATTCTTCTCTGTGATATAGCTCAATTAGGTTTTCCTTGATCTTCAGCTCTCTGTGAGAGGGACCAACCCTCCCTGGCACACCTTGCAAGATTTCCAGCTCGCGCTTTAGGGTTCGGATTTGCTTATGAACGCTCCCGAACGTAGACTTGTCCCATGCAGATAATGACAAGGCCAACACCGCCAGCTTTTCCTTGATTTCCGCCATGGAGTTGCATGCATGCACTCCCCCCAATCATTAGCTACCTTTGTGTGCAATTGGTCATGTGATTCCCACATCGTCTCGTACCGAAAAACATGCTGACGCTGTGTCACCCAAGCCTCGCCGTGCGGGTGTAAGATAATTGGTACATGATCCGATGATCCTGCCGTCAGGTGGTCTACTCGCGCCCTTGGAAACTGCGCAGTCCAAGCACTACAAGCGAGTACTCTATCCAGTCGGACACGAGTATATGAGCCTCCTGCAACCTTATGCTCAAAAGTCCAAGGAATACCTGTATACCCTAGATCAAGCAAAGCACAGTCATCAACAACTGATCTGAAAGAAGCAATCTGACTTTGACTTCTCTGTCCCACTCCATCATGCTCTCCCGCATGTAGTACTTCGTTGAAATCGCCTATAAGGAGCCATGGTAAGGGAGACATTCCTGCGACACTTCAGATAGTATCCCACGTATTTTGCCTTGATGCCACCTGTGCTTCGCCATAGACACAGGTTAGCCTCCAAGGATTTAACCTGATTCATCAATTAGTGCATCAATGTGATACCTAGAGTAACCATCAACTTTCAACTTTATTTCATTGTTCCAAAACACGCCTAAACCTCCACTTCTACCAGCACTGCTTACAGCAAAACTATTATCATAACCGAAAGAAGATTTCAAATTCTCGACACGAACCCTGTCTAGTTGAGTTTCCACTATACAAAGTACTGCCGGGGTAAACTGCTTTGCAAGGTCGCAAAGCTCACGAACTGTCGCAGGTCTACCCACCCCACGACGGTTCCAACACAATATACTCATTGTGCCCCACGGAGGCCGCTCTGGGTCTCCGCGATGGGCGCTTCCTTGGTCTTGTTGGTGAGGTTTTTCTTTGGCAAACCCCTGTCAGTATTGGCAACTTTGGCTCTCTTCTGCTCTTGTCGCGATGTAGGGCTTGGAGGGACTACTGGAGGTGCCGGCAACATGAGTGCATCGGCCGACGCCCCCTTTGCAAGGTTTCTGTCTCCTGTATTGCGGGCCAGCGATCTCTTCCTAGCTGCATCCGCATCCTCCATGCGAGCATCCTCATCCTCTTCTCCTGCATGCTGCTGTGGCTGATGGGGCATGCCTCTGCCAGAGCCAAATCCAGCGCCGTCCCTTGATGCCCCTCTCTCCAAGGAAAGCTTTATATGGTTGGAATTTGAAATTTCGTGGCTCGGGTGCATAGCTGGCCAAACGGGCCTGCACGTCACGGCCCATCCTAATCGTGCCTGGCACGGACCGGCCCGCTGAGGCATGATTATTATACGGGTCGTGTCATGCCGGCTCGCGGCTGCAGCCTGCAGCCCAGGCACGACCCATCTGCTAATCGGGTCGGCCCACCGGCACGCCAGGCCCACTAATATGCCTGCTAGTTGGCGCACGGGGCATTTTTTAGCCTTTTTTTACCTATTGGGCCATATA
>NC_041393.1:757078412-757096159 GCF_002162155.2 Triticum dicoccoides | reverse complement strand
ATAAAACTAGGTCGTGTCGTGCCGATCCGTGTGCTCAGCCTCCAGGCCCAGGCACGGCCCTTGGCGTGCCGCGTGCCGGGTCGGGATCGTTTAGCACGTATCGTGCCCTGAGTGGGTCGTGCCGCGATGACCGTGCTACCAGGGCAACATGGATGCTATCCCGGATCATTTGGCCACCTATATTCGGGTGGCTAGGAGAGCAGGTGGGCTCACTGCCCACCAACAGACCTGCCAAATGGGCCGAGCCGGCCAGGATTATGCGCGCCAGACAAGGCAAGTACACAGGTTGTGCTGGGCCGGTAAGAGTGTTGCCCTCACTTGCCCGACACAGCCTCTATGTACGAGCTGGCACGGCAGCCCGTTTGGCATGCCGGCCTACATAGAATTCGGCCTATTGGTCTGTTTTAGACTTATGTTAAGACTATTGGTTTGTATAAGATTTAAAAATAAAAAAAATGTTGTGTCGTGCCGGCGCTCGTGCCCAACCTCACAGCCGAGGCATGGCCCTAGGCGGGCCAAGCCTGTCACCCGTCGGGCACGCGGGCTATTGAGCCAGCACGCTAAGACCGGCCTTTGGCCAGGTTTCCCCACCAACATTCCAGTCCTAGACTCGGTGATGTATGTCTCATGTGCTTCTTCTATAAAAACACGACCCTCATAAGTGGTACATGTATGACACAAACACATGGCAACTACGAAAGTTTTTGATGGCAAGTTTAGTGATGCAATCGAGGATGCCCATTTTAATTGTCAAGCATGGCAACTTCCTTATCGGATGGCAACTTTTAGTTTTGTTGTTGTTTTTTCTATCTAAATGATAACTCTAGTTGTAAAAAAAAGACAGGGGCAGTGTGCTTCGTGCCACACGTGTGTCACTTATCATTTGGTTAGAAAAGACATTAAAGACCATAGGTCTCATTTTTTAAATTAAATCAAGTTTTTTGGCATTAATGCTTAGAGCATCTAGAACCGGAACCCCATATCCTCCCCCTCCCAAAAGTCTAGGCGGCCTACCCAGTCACCGCTAGATAGAAAATTGCACCTGGCGGTCCGATAGACGCCTCCTTCTCTAGTTTAGGTGAGGACGCATTCATGGCAGACAAAGTCTGGTTATTTAAGCCCGACGGCAAGGCAACCCTAGCCAGCCCCATTCTCATCCCTCACGTCCGCACTATCGCTTCCCCCTACTCTTCTTATTCCACTTTGAATCTGAGGTCCGTCGGCTCCATATTACCTATCTACCATCAAATTTATCAGTCCCTTCGCCATACAAGTGGCACATGAGACTTCTTGTATCTGGCACAGGAGCCTATCTACCATCAAATTTATCAGTCTCTTATTGCAAGGGTTGATGTAGGGGTTGAAGATGAAGGTTCCTCTCTCCAGAGTGCCAGATTAGAGAGAAATCGAAGATCGCCTCAAAACACGATATGGTGGCGGCAAAAAAATCCGTAGTTTTTAGGGTGAACAAATGGAGGTATTTCTGGACCCTCGGGCACCGGAGGCCAGCCAGCGGGGGCCCATAGCCCCTGGGCGCCCACTCCAGGCGCCTAGGGGGAGCCTGGGGCCTGTGGGGCCCACCAGGTGTGGGTCCAAGGTCCCCATGGGTCTTCTTTTCTAGAAATTTTCATTACTATTTTTTCTAATTTTATTCGAGAGTTTATCTATGTATTTTCCTGAAATTGAAAAATAGAAGAAAAAACATGAACTAACACTAGGCATTGAATTAATATGTTAGTCAAATAAAAAACAATGCCTAACTTGTTTTAAAGTGATAGCAATATAGCATGAACCATGCAAAAATTATCGATACATTTGAGATGTATTAGTATGCCACCGAGGAGCAAGACGTCGTACACAAGATGGTTGTCATAGAGTTCCTAGAGGACGAATGGCAAGGATCCTGTCATCCAGCGCGTGTTCGCAATGTCCTATGACATGGACACCATGGATGTTGCCTATCACCATGTCAACGGTGTGTCACAGTTGCGCCAGTCCAAGCTGCTACGGTCATTTTGTTTTGGCATTTAGGCCTATATATGTGTTTCGACCCATTTTTTTGGATTTGTCAGTTTTGGCCCACTAGGCCTATATCAATATTGGCCCATTAGGCATGTATCACTTTTGGCCCATTGGACCGGGACATATTTCGGCCCATTGAACCAATATCTATTTCCAGTTCACTGTTTTGACCTATTGGGTCGGTGTTTTATTAGGACCACTAGGCCATTGTTGTTTCTCCTCATTGGGCTTGTTTTGCTCGTGTCAATCGGTGGCCCATATCATACCAGTGTTAGCTTCTAGGAGACCCATCCATTGGAATAAATGCGACACTCGAGTGCATGGCGGTCAGGGAGGCACTAGCCCTCGCTGAAGATCTGAATGTAACAGACATCAAAGTGGCATCGGACTCGAAGGTGGTGGTCGACGACATCCGAGAGAAGAACCCAACGGAGTATGGAGCGGTTATACATGAAATAATAGAGCATAGTTCATCTTTCCATTCTTGTAATTTTTGTCATGAATTTAGGAGCTCGAACACCGAGGCTCACAAGCTCGCGAGGCACGCTTTATCCCTTCCGGTAGGCCGACATGTTTGGTTGGGCCAGCCGGATGGACTCTTTTTCGTCCATGTAAACATTGTGACGTCATAAATAAAGCTTCGGGAGTTTGTCTCAAAAAAAAAATCCATTGGAATAAATTATATCAGAAAATGTAGTTTGACTATTACATAATCCTGAAAATGAATAGTTTCTTTTACATCCTTTGGGTCTACCACAAGCTCGTGCACACACGACCCAGAGTTCACGACGGAATCATCAACATAATCACCATTTCATCTAGGATTTAGGAAGTGGGATTACATTGGGTTTTCATAGCACTTAACAATTGCGTCAGTTTTCGCTTGCTTCTTTTATAAATTCATCCACCTCTTGACGGGTTTGGTGAGTACCACGTTTGATTGCATTGTCTGCTTCCTCGAGATGTCAACTTCATCTCGAAGCACAACATCACCTTCTCTTTCAGCAATTACTTGACCCTCAAGAACATCAACATTTGTGAAGTCGCGGTAGAACATCGTGCTTGTGGCACTACTTTGAGAGGATCTTATCACTACAAAAAAAAGACACATCCGTGACATTTAGACTTGAGGATGACGATTGTCTTCGATATCATCTAGAACTACATATGTGTGTGTGGCTATATCATCTAGAACTACATATGATGATTGTCGTCGATATCATCTAGAACTACATATGATGATCGTCTTCAGTATCATCTAGAACTACATATGATGATCGCCGTCGATATGACCTTGTACTGCTTGAGGATGCATGTTAACTATGCATGAAATTGTTATCTAGTACTCCCTTCGTTTCAAATTACTCGTCGTGATTTGAACTAAAACCACGATGAGAAATTTGGAACGAAGGGAGTACTACCTAGTACTTATAATGGTTTATGAATTTGATATCTAGTAGTAGTACCTAGTATCTGAAAGGGAAAGAGGGAAAGGGGTAAAGGGGGAAATGATGAAAGATATAGCAGTAGCGAGGGACTACGAAATCGCTACAGCTAACTAATAGTAGTGCGTTTGGAAAAGCGCCGTTGATATCGTCAACAGTAGTAGCGCGGGTACGGACCGCGCTACTACTATAAGTTAGCTGTAGCGCCTTATTAGTAGCGCGGGTACCCACGCTGCTACTAGCCTCAAAACCCGCGCTACTACTAGGGTTTTCCCTAGTAGTGCATGGTAGTAGGCCGTTGCCGCTGGATGAACAGGACCCCGAGGTGGCCGCTGCACCTCAGCCGGTAGTAGGCCAGACCTCGTTTCGGCTGTTCCGTCCAAGCCGGCTGGCTCCCGATGAATACAACGTATTCCGACCCAGTCGGCGCTGTTTCCTCCATTCCGACCCAGGCGGTTGGCTGCCGATGAACAAGACGACGTCGTTGTACGCCTTCGAGACCACGTCCATATGTACATACATAGTCGTATTTACTTTCTTGCAACATGGTTGTACGTATATGTACATGTTATAGACGGGACTGCGTGACATGCTACGTCCGCGGTTCTACTGCAACACATGCTGCTCCTTACTCGGCCACAGTTTATCACTGCAGAGAGACCAATCGAGCAGTTTTCTTTTTAGTCATTATTAGGGATGGATCGACCGGCCGGGGCGAATTGTTCCCTAGTTTTAAATGGACGCCGAAACAAAGATGACGTTCGCTCATGGCCCCCAACACGTACAATTGTTCTCCCAGCGAGGTAGAGAGGAGTGAACACTTTCATTCACTTACAAATGCCCCTAGAACACACCGATGCCCCCTACCGGGCCTCGTGAGTACCAGCGCCAAAATTGCCATGGTCCAGGGCAATTTCAACCATAAATAAATGTTATCTAGATCATGACAAATTTAGAAAAAAGATTATACTTGTTACCTGGCAAAAATTAGGATTTATGTTCTCCAAAACAATGCCAATTTTTTTTTGGAATTTCTAAATTGGCACATGCCAAAAATTCAGGATTTTTGTTATATGAAAATATGACAATTTTTGAAAAAAAAATACCACATGACAAATTTAGGAATCTTGTTTGTATAAAACATGTTTTCTGTAAAAGGATATATTCTCTAAAAGCGTGGCAACTGTAAACTTTTATTTTAAATTCCGAAGAAATAATGAAAACATGGCAACTTTAAAAAATGTTTTGTAAATAATGGAAAGTATAAGTAAAATGAATGTTTAAACAGAAAGTAACCATGTACAAGCATCTTGGAAATAGCGTGAAATTTGACAAGGGAGAACATATGAGGTGACACACCCGAACCTAACAGCCATGTGAGGATGTGTTGGCATATACTACCACAACTACCATCGTCAACGAGTCTGACGCACATCGAGAAATAAGAATAGAAGCTCCTCATCCCGCACCACAGCGATTTGGGATTCCTGGCTGTCGGATCTGGTTGCTTGATCGGATGTGGGCCGTCGGATCGACCCCTGGAACGACCTCGTCCGTCGGATAAAAAAAGTTACTGCTGGAATGAATAGTTACTCCAGTTTCGGGCCACCGCGCGTAAATAGCCTGCCCCGCCGGGGGCATTTTCGTAATTTCACTCGCACGGGAATAAAAGGCAGCCACGCCCGTGGTGAAACCCTAGCCGCCTCGCTCCCTTTCTCGCGCGTCGCCGCCTGCCTCCTCTCCTCCCCGCGACCCCGCACCACGTCTTCTCCCGGCCGCCGCCCGGCCGCCTCGCACCAAGCGCCCACTTGCCCCGCCGCCGCCCGGCCTCCTCCCCACCCGCGCCTCCCCCTCTCTCTCTCCTTCCAAACCCTAGATCACCTCCCTGCCCCGTCCCCGTCGCCGAGGAGGAGCGCCTCCGGGGAGCAGCAGAAGGAGGAGGGGCACGCGGCGGCGACGACGATGGGCGCGGCCCCGCCGTCCCGCCCTGCCCGCCATGGCTGTCTGCTCCGTCCCCGTCGCCGAGGAGGAGCTCGCGCTCGGGAAGGACGAGGAGACGGCCGCCTCCGGGGAGCAGCAGAAGGAGGAGGGGCACGCGGCGGCGACGATGGGCGCGGCCCCGCCGTCCCGCCCTGCCCGCCATGGCTGCCATGGACGAGCTCGAGCTCGACTGGGGAGCAAGGGGCCGCCCCGCCCGTCCCGCTCTCCATGGCCATGGCCATGGCCGATGACCGCGGCCCCGCCCGCCGCGGCGACCATGGACGAGCTCGAGCTCGATGGGGGAGCAACGGGGAGAGGAACGTGAGGCTATGGGGGATCTGTGCCAGCCTGCTGCGTGGCTAATACCAGCATTATGAATTTTTCATGTTTGTCTTCCCTTAAACCTGATGCATGCATGTGCATAATGCTCGTTGATGACTATTCCATTTGTTTTACTACCAGTTTTTGAGAGGGGGGGTGGAGGGAGTTGGCTCTTATGTTTGTTAGAGAAAAGGCGAGAGCCCGACTTTATAGATAAAGCCACCAGGCAGAGTATATGACCAACACCAGCACCCAACAAAGTATCACGCGCAGAAGATAAAGTAACAATACAAGGCCAGCGACCTTACATGGCACGCAGGCCAGCCTAAACCAGACACCAAAAGAGCATTCAGGAAGCCGTCCTCAAAGAAAGCCGAAGAAGCCCAGACGCCGTAGATTTCATCTTGGATAGCATGGCGTCGAAGGCCTGGAGGTCCCCTTCTTTAGTCAATAATCTCCACTGCTGCAAGAAACCATTGGCTTTAAATAAGCAATTGACAGGATTAGCCGGAAAAATATGTTCAATCGAGAACTTATTCCTAGTAGTCCACAACGACCAGCCAATCGCAGCCCATCCAACTAAGAAGACTCTTTTAGAATGGCCAGAAAGAAGATTGACATAATGCCTCAGGTCTTCAAAGGAGGAAGGGGACCAATTTACATGTAACCAGAGTCTGATGCAACTCCACATAAGTTTAGCTAAGGAGCAGTGAAAGAAAATATGCTCGGTGTTCTCCAGTGCCCCACAAAGCACACACCTGTAGGACCCCGGCCCGTTTCTTTTCTTAATCTGATCGGCCGCCGGAAGCTTACTCCGGACAGCTTGCCAGAGAAATATCTTGATCTTAGGAGGAATTCGAGCCGACCAGACATGCTTAAACTTGACCGGGCGCCCCCCAGGGATAAGCTTGGAGTAAGCAGATTTAACCGAAAAACGCCCCGAAGAGGAGAGGGGCCACACCACGGCATCCTCTTCCTCCGAGAGCAGGGGGAAGCAAGAAGTAAGGCGCTGCCAATCTTCCAACTCTTCAGGAGAAAGAGAACGACGAAAATCCAAAACCCAACCCCTAGCCGAGAGCTCAAAGATAGAAACCTCAGTATCATCGCAATAAGAAAATAGAACTGGAAAAGCAACAGCCAGCGTGGAGTCCCCGACCCACCAATCAAGCCAAAACCGCGTAGACTTACCGTTCCTAACTACAAATTTTACAAGGGACCGAAAGATCGGCCGGACTTTAACCAGTTGATGCCAAAATTGTGACCCACCCGCAGCCGGCGCGAACATAGGACTCGAGGAGGGGAAATATTTAGCTTTTAGGATAGAGAGCCAGGGTGGCAGTTCCTCAAGAGTCATGATCTTCCACCACCATTTGATCATAAGACAAGTATTCATCACTCGCGTATTAATAATGCCCAGACCCCCTTTGGCCTTGGGGCGACATATAATGTCCCATCTGACCATCCTGTACTTACGTTTATTGTCCGCAGCGTTCCAATAGAAAGCACCCCTATGCTTGTCAAAACCATTATGAACCCCACTAGAGAGAAGATAGAATCCCATTAAGAACATAGGTAGCGAAGAAAGACAGGAGTTAGTAAGGGCGACCTTGCCTGCTTGCGTATTATATCGCCCTCGCCAAGGGAGAACTCTGTTGCCAACTTTGGTAACCACCGGAGCGAAGTCTTTAGCCAAAAGTTTAAGCGGGGAAATGGGGAGGCCTAGATATTTGAGAGGGTAGAATCCCAAAGAGCAGTTCAGAAGATGGGCCACCCGCTGCGCCTCTTCGTCCGAGACCCCAGTCACTACAACCTCACTCTTAGAGAAATTGATTTTAAGACCTGAGAGCGCTTCGAAACAAAGCAGAAGGAATTTCAGATTGGTGAGGCTATTATCATTAAGTTCCATCAGAATTATAGTATCATCCGCATATTGGAGATGAGAGATGCCATTAGGGATGAGATGAGAGCTCACCGGAGTGATATGACCAGCCAAGGCAGCTCGAGAGAGAATGCGAGACAGAGCATCAGCCACAAAGTTGAAGAGTAAAGGGAACGCTGGATCCCCTTGCCTGAGGCCCCTGCCATTAGCAAAAAACTGGCTAATTTGGCCATTGACAGCCACAGCCGTGTGCCCCCCAGAAACCAATTGCATCAAGCGCTGCATAACAGGCCCCTCAAAGCCCTTAGCCAAAAGAACTTGCCGAAGGAATTTCCAGCTAACCGAGTCGTAGTCCTTTTCAAAGTCAAGTTTGAGAACCACAGCCTTGGTCCCTCGCACCCGTAAGTCATGAACAATCTCATGTAAACAAAGTACCCCGTCCAAAATGAACCTCCCTTTGATGAAAGCAGACTGGAAAGGGCTAATGGTCAGATGTGCAATGGGAGATAGCCTAGTGGCCATGCCCTTTGCAGGCATCTTTGCGAAGTTGTTGATTAAAGCAATCGGCCTAAATTGAGAAATCATATCCGCACCCTTGACCTTAGGGATGAGGGAGAGAAGCGCATAGTTAAATCTAGAAATGTCAACCGATCCCAGCCAATACCCTTGGATGACAGCATAAATTAGACCTTTTAGTTGGGGCCAGAATTGTCGAAAGAACGGAATGGAGAAACCATCAGGGCCTGAAGCCGCATTAGAATTAGCCGTCTGAATAGTATCAAAAATTTCCTCCTCAGAAGGGGGAATCAACAGAAGCTCATTATCAACGTGAGAAATCCTATCAAGGGGAGCCCAGAAGCCCGGGGCTAGCGCGAATCCGAGGTCTGGTTTAGCCGAAAGCAGGTTAGAGAAGAACCGAACTACATGACGGAGAATGACCGGCGGTTCAGAGACCCTAACACCATCAATAATGAGGCTGTTAATCAAACATCTACGCCGTCTGCCATTCACAATGGCGAAAAAGTAAGCCGTGGGAGAATCACCCTTAAGAGTCCAATTAATCGTACCCCTTTGCTTCCAATACACTTCCTCTTGGCGATGAATAGCCAGAAGCTCCTTCTCAAGGCCATAGCGAACTTGCCACTCAGTAGCCGAGAGCCCACCGTTGTCCGCACGGGAGTCGAGGGCACTAATTTGAGCACTCAACCTAGATTTGTCGCGCCTCGACTCAGCAAAGTGGTTCTTGGCCCATCCTCTAAGGAACTTGCGTAGGGAGTAAGAAACATAATGCCAGTCATCCATAGGGCCAAATGAACGATGGGGGGAGGTAAGAAAGCCCAAGATCTTCTGAGCCAGCATATCAGGGAACCCTTCCACTAAAAGCCAGGACGCGTCAAATTGAAATCTTTGGCAGCCATTGGGGCAGAGACCATCTTCAAGGATGAGAGGAGCGTGATCGGACCCGACGATGGGGAGGGCCCGAAGTGAGCAGCGAGGAAAAAGGCCATCCCAAGCAGGGCAGATAAAAACTCTATCAAGAACCGAGCGAATAGGACAAGTCTGTCGGTTGGTCCAAGTGTAGCGGGCCCCAACCCTCGGGATCTCACGGATAGCCGTGTCCCTGATGAAAGCATTAAAAGCCTCGGCCCGCACCCAGGAGAAATTGACAGAGCTCTTATCAGAAGGATACCGAAGCAGATTAAAATCACCCCCAATCAGGAGTGGCAGTTGGCAGGCATCAATTTTAGTAAAAATCTCATCCAAGAAAATTTGTGACAAGGAATGATCAGCCGGACCATATACTACCATAAGTTCAAGGAGGGTGTTATTGGAACGTAGGGAAACTACCATACTAGCCCAGTATATACCATGGTCGAAAGCCACAAAATCAAAGGTGACATTATTGGTGCCCAGAAGAAAGCCGCCGGACTGACCAACAGAGGCCACGAAATTCCACCTAAATCTATCAATCCCAGCAATCGCCGATAGTTCAGAAGGAGAAAAGGAGGGTTTAAGAGTCTCAACAAGCCCGATAAAATCAATTCTTTCAGCGCGCATTAAGTCCTTCAGTTGGTCTCTGCGCCCCCTAGCGCAGAACCCTCTAATGTTCCAAAACAGGGCCTTCATCTTAGGGAAAGGTTTTTAATTCTCAAGCTCGACCTGCACGGAGCCTTGCAGGTTTTAGCACGTTTCCCGGCCCCGCGCTTCTGCACCGGAGACAGCTGCCCCCTAGCAACCTCGCCCGGTTCCCCTCCGGCCACAACCAGAGGGGCATCCATCCGAGTCCCGGCCTCCTTGGCCTTGGCGATATCAGCCTGAGCACGTTCATTAGCACGAATCAACTGCAACAGAGAGGAGGGAGAACCCACGCTAGCGTCTAGACATATCCCAACATCAGCTAATATCGAAAGGAGATGTTCATCGGAATGGGAGGGTAAAACAAGCCTAACAGGAGACTGAGCCAAAGGGGGGGAAGGAGATGAGGGTGAATCCAAACCTGAGGGGGGAAGATCACGCGCCGCCGCACGCCGAGCCGCCCGATCCACCACGCGCTCGCCACTGTTGGAGGCGCGGCCACTCTTGCGAGCGGTCGAGGCAGGAGAGCGCACAGGGACAGGAGGGGCCCGACCAGGGGAAGCCGCCACCGAAGAAGGGCCCGAAGCCGCCCCCAGGTCCGCCTCCAGACGGCGGCAGAGCCCAGCCGCCGACTGCCTTGAGTCCCCCGAGGCCCGGCTCTTCGCGGAAAACTTCTTCACCGAGGACTTCTTCCTTTTCTTGGCCGCCGAAGGTCCCACTGGAGGTAGATCTTCAATGCCGGACAGCGAGGGGGAGGAGTGGCGCACGGGCATGTTGGAGCACGCCCCCGACAAGGGGGTGCCCTTCGAAGCAGCCGCGGCCGCAGGACCAGCCACCGTACCAGGCACCGAGCCCTGAACCCCACCACCCGCCGGAGCCGGAGCACAGTCCTTCATCAGCTCCTGCTCAGCAGGAGAAAGCCCATCCCACGCAGGCTGGGTGAATCGAGGATCCGTGCCATTCAGCGAGTCCTCAGGACCCCCCCCCACCCTCCCGGCTCTTGTCATCGTCACCCGAGGCCGGGGGAGGAGGGGGGAGGAGGAGCGACCGCACCAGGAGCACCTTCCACCCGAACTCGAAGACGAAAGCCACCAGCTGCCGGGAAGACATCAACGGAATCACGGATGCAGATCGGATCAACACACCACACACGAAGGCGAGCAGGACCCAGAACCGACAGCGAAGCAAGATCGACCTCAATAGGTTTCCCGATAAGCACCCCAAAAGCCATCCAGAAGGATGCGGTGCGCAAGCTGGGAGGCACATCATCAACGAGCACCCAGACATCAGACAGAGGAGATATGGTCTTGGATCCGTTGGAAGCCGCTTTGACCGATACAACAAGTTGATTCACAGGGAGAGTGAAATTGGTACAGGAAGACATCATGCGAAGACTCTCTTTAGAGGGGAAAGTGGCCGCAAACTCGAAATCAGAAAGCTGTCGGATCTGCCAGTCCCAACCCCCTTCATCCCACATATGAAGTTCATCCAAGAGGGCTTGTGAAGAGATACGCTTGTCTTGGACAGTAATGACACCCACGTTGGACAGGGAGGGAATGGGAGCAGCTGCGGGGACTTCCTTGTCCATGGCAAAAAAAGAGCAACCCGGGAGGCCAATCCCAAAATGGACGAAGGAGGGGGGCTTGATTCTACTCTGACAGTCCACCGTTAGGTGTCCATCCTCCCTACAGATGAGACAGAAAGGAGGGTTCTCGCACCGAGACTAGAAATGGCCAGGGCGATGACACGCGAAGCAGGTGAGGATGGGATTAGAAACCTAGGAGTGAGAGGAGTTACGGTTCGCACCACGAGAAGGCGGCGGAGGGAGGATGCCATCTCCAGCAGAACCATCGACGGCACCCGCGCCAGCACCACGTCCCGCCGCAGGGCCAACCGGACGCCGGGCCGGGGCCCCAGAGCCACCACGAGGAACGAAGCGGGACGGCCCGTCGCCGCCCGCCGCCGACGCCCGCGGCGGCCCACCCATGGGAGCAAGCGAGGAAGGAGACGAGGAGGGGCCCGAAGATCCCGCCCGGCTCCCCCGCGCCGCCTGTTCCCAAGGGTCGACCACATGCACCGGAGCTGCGGGCGCCAAGGACGGAGAAGCCACCGGCCCGGAACCAGACGCACGCGGCGAAGCGGCACCCGCCTCCGACCGCGAAGCCTGGAGCTTGGCGCGGAGCGACGCCTCAAACTCCAGATCCGCAGCGGCGTCGCCAGAGTCGGCCCGCCCCCGCTTGAGGCCGAAGACAGCGTCGCTGGAGGACCCACGGAAGCGGTCCATCGCCACCACCGACGAGAAGGGGAGGAGGAGGGGAGGGGGAGGCTTGGATCTGACAAAGTGGCGTATAGGAAAACGGCGCCGTCGCAGATCAGCAGCGGAGGCAGGAAACCCTAGAAAAGGGGGAACCGACCCCTTCCGGACCCATAAATAGCCGGAGCCAGCCAGGCCGGGCTCTGTCAAAAGGGCCGAAGGGGGAGGCGGACTCAACTGGGCTGGCCTAGGCCCATCAGACTCAGATACGAGGGGGGGAAATCAGCCGTGGAATCCAGGAAGGGGCCGACACAGGCCCACACGGCCCGTCACCGACCAGAGGGACCCGGCCCACGGACCGGGGCACCAACGCAAGACCCGATCCCAGATCTAGGGTTTGCGCCGGCGCCGCCGACGACGTGGAAAGGAGGCACCTGGACGGCGACGAACCGGAGGGCACCGCCACCGAGGAGGATGAGACGGGTGAGGCCATGGCGTCCATCCCCGGGCTCACCAAAGAAGGATCCGCCGCCCAGGGAGCGGCGCGCCGGCGCCCACGGCCAACACGACGCCATCCATCCGGGCCCGCATCAAGCGCACACAGCCGGCCCCGACCCCCCGGAGCAAACTTGCGCCGACGGCCCGCCACCAATAACGGAGGCAACCCAACCACCGATGCCGAGCGAGGAGGAGGGGGAGTCTCAGGATCAGAATCGGAGCCAGAGTCGTCGGAATCAAGGGCCCAGAACTTGTTGGCCCGTGGCGCTGCCAGGGCCACCGGACAGGGAGGGGGGAACGCAGGTGGGAGGGGTTCGGGCCCCGCCGCCGGCGGATAGTCCGGAGAGGAGCATGAGGGGAGAAGGGAGCAGGGGAGCGAATCTGACTTGGACGCCGGGGACGAGGGGGAACCGCAAGCCGACGGCGTCCCGCGGGGAGGGAGCGAGGGAGGGGAGGAGAGAGCCATCGCCCAGAAGTAGGAATCTTGGCAATTCCACCCCACCTGCTTCACCAATGACGACCTGCTTCTCCCCGGGTCTGCACTGCCTCGAAGACTCGCAGCCATTTGGCAAAGATAGGCTCTTATGTTTGTTGATTGCTTTGCAGATTTATTGGTCTTTGGTTCAGATAGAACAGCTCCATTTGCATTAGCAATTGTTCGTGGAGTCCCTCGCTGCTACAGGTATGTTTGCTCTGTAGAATCTATAATATGCATTATGTGCTACTGCTTTTTTTTCAATTGAACCATGAAAAAATTATGATATAGAAGAGATTATAAGGGGCGTCTCATGAGCACATGATAGCGAGAGAATTACTCTCTGACAATGCCTTAATTGCAGAATGGGGTGAAGAATGCAAGGAAGTTGCACATTGTCTCTCGTCACCCGACCAAGGATAGGTGAGCGGCCATGGATTTTTTTTTCTCTCCTCCGCTCAGTGCTTGCCTCAATCGTTAATTCATAGTGATTTAGTTTGTCCGTTGTTTGACTGACAGAGGAAGTCAATTGAGGAGTATGTTGACACCAGAGTCCAAGGCCATGGGTGAAGCATTTTAATCAATCTATTGTTTTGGTAAGTTATTGCATTCTTAGGATTTAAAATAACTGCAAGGATTGTAGAGTTCTAATGGTTGTGTTGGGTGTTTGCGGTGGCGAGGCTGAGCATATCAAACTGTACGCATGAACCGTGACTAATGGTGTGCCAGTGTGGTGGTGACTGCCACACACTCACACAGGTTCTTGGTACTCTCTGTAACCTGTAGATGATGGGTGGCGAGTCCGGCAACCACAGATCCATTCCCCTGCATAATTTTTGTTTTTTCATTTGATTTGGTACAAGGCCTACTCAGAATGGTTCCCTGATCTCAAAATTGTCAGTTTTCTTGCCTTTAGTTTATAGGTACCTTAACAAATACATGTATTTACCATATTGGCAGTCAGCACCGTACGGCATTCATTCTTCATGATCTCATATTTGGGGTTAGCAGTTCGAAGTGATGTAAGAGCCTGCATGTTTATAGTTCTAACTAGCTTTTAGTTTAGCGTAGGATAAGTCTTCCATGAATTCTTAGTTAGCTGTTTATTTTTGCTGGCTGTGCATGACACTGCAATTTTTTCATATTTTCCTTCAAAAGTTAACTATTTTCTTATCTATAATTAACTGGTTGTTGCTCCTAGCCGTTAGCAAGTCTGTCGTCCCTGACCACCCTGTCAGTCATCTATACAACTGTGGTTCATGCCTGCGTGCTATCCGCTCCTAAATTCTCACACTATGTCAGGTGTTTAGAAGTGATCACTAGTAGAAAATGGAGCTTTAAAACCGGTTTGTAAGGGCCTTTAGTGCCGGTTATGGAACCGGCACTAAAGTGTGGGCACTAAAGGCCACCCCTTTAGTATCGGTTCGGCACGAACCGGCGCTAAAGTGCCACCACGTGGCGTGAGCTCGCGCCCTAGTATGGGGGACCTTTAGTACCGGTTGGTGCTAAAGATTTTTTTGAATTTTTTTTTTGAAAATTTTGGAAAAAAATTTTGATTTTTTTTCGATTTTTAATTTTTCTGAATTATTTGATGATTTAGTCTCTAATCACCTCTCTTAACTGCTCGAGTGTGGATCACTCATTTCAAATCATCTAACTTCCCAACCGGTCACCCATCCCTCTCACTACTCCAGCCCGAGCACGCTTAACTTTCGGGTTCTATTCTCCTTCGTTTTCGAGTCTGCACTTGTTGTTTTCCTGACAATAGTAAGATGTCAATCCTATTAACCCTCAGGAGTTTAGCTAAAGCATGAAGTCACACATTTCACCGTTTGAGTTTGAAACTATTATTCTAAAAAAACAGTAATTATTTAGTAACGCTAATATTTCTTGAATAAGTTTGACCATAGTTTGACCAAAATTCAAAAAATTGAAATAATTATTTAGTAACACTAATATTCTTAAATAATTATGTAGTAACATTAATACTTCTTGAATAAGTAGTTTGACCAAATTTAACCAATTTTTTTAAAAAAAACTGAAATTCGACCATATCTTTTTTCCCTTTTCGAATTTGAGGATTCTCAAAAATTCCAAACAAGCCATAGGCTGTCTCCATCGGATGCGGATTTTCGTGCTGAATTTTTTGATATATTATACGTTTTTTCCGACATCGTATGCAAAAGTTATAGCCGTTTTACATTTTCCCTACACTTTTTGCAAAACATGTCCAAATTTAAGTTTTCAAATTTTCCTAACTAGTAGATATAGTAATATAACTACCTCTCGAAGGATTTTATTTTTTGAAGTTTTTATCATTTTCTTTTGATTTTTTCAAAACTGAAATGGCCATACACGGGGGAGGGGGGTAGAGTTTGAAAATTGGCCCCTTTAGTACCGGTTCGTGGCACGAACCGGTACTAAAGGCTTGTCCCCTTTAGTACCGGTTCGTGGCACGAACCGGTACTATAGGTTAGACCTTTAGTACCGGTTGGTAACACAAACCGGTACTAAAGGGGCTCGTGGGGACCCGGCCTGACGCCAGCCTGCCACTACCCCTTTAGTACCGGTTCGTGGCACGAACCGGTACTAAAGGCTCAACATGAACCGGTATTATTGATCGCAGCCACGAACCGGCACTATTGATCACATTAGTGCCGGTTTTTTTACAAACCGGCACTAATGTGCTTCACATTTGACCCTTTTTCTACTAGTGGATGATCATTGTGGTCTTTAGTTGTCATGGCTGTAATCCTAGCGCATGGGCTTTTGCGGGCTGGTCCAACCGGAGTTGGTTGATGGCAGGGGCTGCGCTCCAGGGACCGTATGGCTGAAGAAGGGATGCAAATGGTAAGAATTTTGAGATGCATAAACTCCTGTCTTTGAATCAGAAACAGAAAATTGTTAGTTTTCTCGTTTCTTAGTTATGCTACCCTGCTCCACGTAGGTTTTACAGTGAAAAGCTGAAGAAGTTGTGACGATGATGAAAGGACTGAAAGATTTGCTCGAAGCAAAGACATCTAGCCGAGATACATATGGTAAGAATCTTCAGAAATTAACTTCTTTTCATCTGCTATTGAGATATATACTTGCTCATACACTAGTAGAAAAGGGGGCAATGGTCCAGGCAAGGTCAGCCCATTAGTCCCGGTTAAATCCAGAACCGGGACCAATGGGGACATTGGACCCGGTTCGTTAGCCCCGGGGGCCGGCCGGGCCACGTGGGCCATTGGTCCCGATTCGTCTGGACCTATTGGTTCCGGTTGGTGGGACGAACCGGGACCAATGCGCCTCGCTCCTGGGCCACCACCATTGGTCCCGGTTCATACCAACAACCGGGACTAAAGTGTTGGTCCTCGTTGCGGCCAGAGTTTAGTCCCACCTCGCCAACCGAAGGGGGCTCACACCGGTTTATAAGCCCCTCCCTCTCTGCCTTGTTGAGATGCTCTCAAAGTGAAAATAGATGCCCTTATACAGGAAATTTGACCTAAATTCATATTGAATTTCTCTGAAGTTAGTAGAAATTTATTATGAATTTAGGTCTAATTTTCTCTATAAGCGCATCTATGCTCATTTCTGAGTAGTTTTTTATATAGTTTTTTTTCCTTTTCTGCTATATTTATTTTTTTTCTTTTTATTGCTGAGTTGTAATAAGTCATTAAAAATAAGCATCTATGCTCATTTTTTAGTTAAGTTAATCACAACTATTTTTTCTTCTATTTATTTCTGAATTGTAATAAGTCATTAAAAATAAGCATCTATGCTCATTTTTTAGTTAAGTTAATCACAACTATTTTTTCTCTATGTATTTCTGAATTGTAATAAGTCATTAAAAATAAGCATCTAAGCTCATTTTTTTAGTAAAGTTAATCACAACTATTTTTGCTTCTATTTATTTCTGAGTAGTTTTTTATATAGTTTTTTTTCTTTTCTACTATATTTATTTTTTTCTATTTATTTCTGAATTGTAATAAGTCATTAAAAATAAGCATCTATGCTCATTTTTTAGTTAAGTTAATCACAACTATTTTTGCTTCTATTTATTTCTGAGTAGTTTTTATATAGTTTTTTTCTTTTCTGCTATATTTATTTTTTTCTTTTTATTTTTGAGTTGTAATAAGTCATTAAAAATAAGCACAACTATTAAAAATAAGTCATTAAAAATAAAAAAGAGGCACAATGCTCGTTAATTTGCTTCAAGCCGTTCGGAATAGTGTCAACTGCACTGCACATAGCTCTGTGCAGTCTACCATATTCCTCAAGGCTTGAAGCTAACCAACGTGCAGGTGAGAATTAAGCCTCTTCTTCATCGTCTCTGCACTTAGGGCTTATAAACAGCTGCGAGTGCCTCTCCCTTGGCGAGGCGGGACTAAAAAAACAGCTGCAGAAAGAATCCACTAAAAAATAGTTGCAGAAAATAAAAAATTAGACGGGTCCATTGGTACCGGTTGGTGGCGCCAACCGGTACCAATGCCCCTCTTTGGTACCGGTTGGTGCCACCAACCGGTACCAATGCCCATCTATTATCCTGATTGGAGCCACCAACCGGGACCAAAGGTCCTCGTTTCCCACCCTTTGGGCTGCCGAAAAGAGGCCTTTGGTCTCGGTTGGTGGCTCCAACCGGGACAAAAGGCGGGCATTGGTACCGGTTTGACGTACGAACCGGGACCAAAGCCTTTGCTATATAAGTAGCACTGCCGCCCCGCCCCGAGTTCGATCTCTTCCGACACCGAGCGCCGTCCCCTGCCGCCACCTCGCCGTCGCTGCCCCGCCCCGACGCCATCGCCGCCCCGCCCC
>NC_041393.1:757072609-757077483 GCF_002162155.2 Triticum dicoccoides | reverse complement strand
GATTGTGTAATTAATTTGTTCATATTACGTTAGATTTTTTTTTCTGTTAGTAGATTTTTTTGTTAGATTTTGTTATATTTTTTAGAAAAATACTAGTTAGAAAAATGAAAAAAAAAGAAGAGAAAGTGTTTAATATAATTAGTTAAAAAAATACTAGTTTATTTTTAGTAAGTACTACTTTATTTTATTTATATTAAGAACTTCATATATAGTTGAACTAGCTAGTTGATTTAATAAACTACTTTATTTTACTATATATAGAAGTAGTTTGTTTTTAGTAAGTACTACTTTATTTATTTATAGTAAGTGTTTAGTAGTTGAACTAGCTAGTTGATTTAATTAATAAAACTACTTTATTTAACTATATATAGAAGTAGTTCCCGCATCGACGTCGGCGATGCCTATCCCGCATCCTCGTCGTCGTCGACTCGGCGGTGGAGGCTTGCTTGATCAGGGCCATGTTCGGGACTGGGCTCCGCCGGGCTGGTATTGGGAGGTGCTACCTTCCGGGGGACGTAGGTTGGTGAGGAGGCAGCCCATTGTTGACCCGATCATTCTTTGGTGGCGGTCGCGTGGGCCAGTAACGGTGCCGAGGCTTCTGGACACCGCGGAGGTGGTACGTCACCGTGTCAGCGAGGAGGACGAGCACGTCCGTCGCTACATGGTTGCATTGGAGGGCAGGTTCGACAATACCTGGCAGGTTCTTCAGGGATCTCACTGGAGCTATGATCCTGTGATGGTTCCTTACCTTTGGGTGTCCACCGCCCGCGTCGATACCCGTCGGGCGCTACGGTTCTAGTTGTATTAGTGATGCTATATTAGTGATAATATTCGACGATGTACGGACACCAAGAGATGATATACTTTTGCTTATAATTATTGAATGCATGCTAATTTGAATACTACTTTATTTTATGATTTGGTTTTGCTTATTTTATGATTTGGTTTTGCTTATTGAATGCTCATATTAGATAAGTTCTCCTTCATTCCCGTGTGCTAGACAATTTGATGTAATAATGCACTCGAGAATGAAAGGAGGAGCTACGTACATCACCGATAGTCAACCCTTGATTAATAATCTAGTTTAATATTTGAATTATGAACATAGGCCGGAAATGTCGTACTCGGACGACGAAAACCGCCCGGGGGAGTGCGACTGCGATGACCGAGGTATCTGCGACAGGTTCATTGAGCTGGACGAAGATCGTCGCTTCAGCATTAAGCTCGAGGAGACCTTCGATGTTCACACGGTATGCAACCGACGACAATAGTTTTTTTCTTAATTACTCATGACTTCAACTATTTTAATCATGACAATATTTTTCATCTTTTCCAATTCGACTAGCTTATCCCATGCTTTGCAAGACGCTGTGTCTTGGAGAGGATGGGTTTTGAAGACCATGAAAGTTTCGAAACCAAAAAAATTATCCTAAGTACCCATCATGGTGTGGATTTTCAAGTAAAGCTGTACAATGCTCAGAGTGTAACCCATTTTGGTTGCAAAAATTGAGAAGCACTTTGCAAGATGTATGGTCTTGATGAGAGTATGTTTGTCACCATGGATCTTGGTGATCCTACAATCGAGCAAGAGAGACCTTCGATTTGGGTCCTTGTGGATACACCTCCAATTCTTCCCCCATGTGAGCTTAACATAGTTATTAAGTAATTTATATTGTTTATTTCAAAATAGTTGACAACTTATCTCCATTGACAGCTTATTTTCATTCTTTAAAGAATGTGCGGAAGATGGTAGACAGAACCTACTACACCGAAGGCTCCGAATTAACTTATCAGGAGAAAACTCATCTGGTCGCATTTTGTACTGATCTTGAGAAGTACAATATCTACAATCAAACTCCTCAATATTATGGTCAATATGTGACACTAGTGCACGTGTTGAACTACGGTAACTACCATGGAGATACCCTGGTAAGTTTTTTTACTATTACGACATCCGTGATCTTTTTTGCACACTTCTAAAACTAGTACATCATTGCTAACTACGAAGTTATTACTATGTTTTTCAACAGATAATCCCGAATGATTGTGTGCCTCATCTGATGTATACGCATGGTAGCCTTCATGGTTTGAACATACAACCAGGTCGTCCTACGAATCTCAACTGTCCATACCGGGTTTCTAAAAGAAGTGGAGACAAAACAATCAAAGAATGGAAAAAATGTATGGACAGTCGTAAGGAGCTTCTTGGAAGCAACAAGCAGCGAAGGGCAAGAATTGGAGACAGGATGATCGCCATTCTTCATAATGGAAAGTCAGGGTCTATATTGTTTTATGCTATTTTACCTTAAGCGTGTTTAGGTCCTACCTGATACTGATGATCATGTGCTAAGAACAATTATGTAGGGTTGGGTTCGATGACTATGAGGATGATCGTATGACTTATTATTAATAACGAGTAGAAGTTGTATGATGATGCATAGGACTTGTTATTATATATGATGATGTATGATATTGCGCATGCATGAGCATGTTATATCAGCGGGTGAAATGAACATAGCAGCAGCGTTGATAGCTAATAACAACCTAAAAATAACCCCCAAAACCCCTAAAGCAGCCACATTTGTAAAAAACTTCAACCGGGACCAAAGGCCCCCCTGACTGGGCTCGGCGGACCGGCCACGTGGAGGCCCATCTGTCCCGGTTCGTGTTTGAACCGGGACTAATGGGTGAAGGTATTAGTAACGACTCATTAGTCCCGGTTCATGAATCGGGACTAAAGGCCCTTACGAACCGGGACTAATGGGTGTTTTTCTACTAGTGATAGGTCACGAGTCAAGTTACTTCCTTACCTGCACATACAGTAGTGATAAGTCGACATAATTTTTCTGAGAACCTATTTTTTTTAATATGACAGCATTCTACCTGCCCTCTGTTCTCTTTTATGATATTTTTTGCTTTTCATACATTTTGTAGCAACGAAGAGGAGGGATCTTATGTATAATATGCGACATCCATGGTGCTGAAGGTGTGCTATTAAGTCTCAATTACTCCTGCAAAAATAGCATCTTAATAAACAAAGGATATGCATCGCCAAGCAATTTGTTGTGTATTTTTTCCCTTCCAACCTTATTGATATGCCTGTTGCTCAAGGTGTTTTTACTTGTTTACCTGATTAACAAATGAATATAAATTTAAAACACAAGTTAATAAATTTAGCGCAGTCCTTGCTGAAATCCGTATTTTTATATGTTGACTTTCCTTTGAATAATATATGTTGGCAAATGAATTATTTATGTATAGTTACTACCAAATTATCAGAATAATAAATCTATCACTCACTCCAATTATTTGTAATTCTGGGTTAGGCTTTTCTTATCTAAACTACTTGATGTGACAAAATATGTTAAATAAGCTCTGTGATTTGTATGCTCTCTTATATTATCAAAGATGATTGCACTTATATGATATGTTTGATACTTCCTATATACTCCGAAAGAAAAAGTAGCTGATATTCCGCTCCCTGCAGGCCTGCACTCGCGTCACGCCCTTTCCTCTCCTTGCCGCCTCGCCTCTCTCCCTGCCTGCTCGTTGCCCCGGTCGTCTCTGATGGTGTCCTAGATGTGCTATACATCACCTCCTCACGTCCTTGGCCACTTCGGTGCCCATGGCTTTCATGCTCGTCGGCGGGATGGTGCAAGGCGCAACTCCGATGTGATTCATGTCCGGCATCTGACAGTCACGTCGCATCGCGCCAACGACGAGCTGAACGAATCATTTAAACTTTACCCAATTATGATCAAACAAGAGTTAAATTTTGAGAAGCACAGTTAATTTTGGAGAAAGGCCACTCAAATTATATCACATCATGTCTTGACCATATCACATCACAGCAAGCCCCGCAAATAGACGTCCTCTACTTTGTTGTTGCAAGTTTTACGTGGCTGTTACGGGTTTAGCAAGAATCGACCTACGCATCAAAACCACAACGATTTTTCGTTAAGTGTGTTGTTTTAACCTTCAACAAAAGGACCGGGCGTAGTCAAACTCGATTCAACTAAAGTTGGAGAAACAGACACCCACTAGCCACCTGTATGCGAAGAACGTCGGTAGAACCAGTCTCATGAACACAATCATGTAATGTCGGTCTGAGTCGCTTCATCCAACAATACCGCCGAATCAAAGTAAGACGTTGCTGGTAAGAAGTATGACTATTATCGCCCACAACTCATTGTGTTCTACTCGTGCATATAACATCTATGCATAGACCTGGCTCGGATGCCACTGTTGGGGATCACAGTAATTTCAAAAAAATTCCTACGATCACGCAAGATCCATCTAGGAGATGCATAGCAACGAGAGGGGAGAGTGTGTCCACGTACCCTCATAGACCGAAAGCGGAAGCGTTTAATAACGCGGTTGATGTAGTCGAACTTCTTCGCAATCCAACCGATCCAAGTACCGAACGTACGACACCTCCGCGTTCAGCACACGTTCAGTCTCAATGATGTCCCTCGTGCTCTTGATCCAGTTGAGGACGAGGTGAGTTCTGTCAGCACGATAGCGTGGCGACGATGATGATGATGTTACCGACGCAGGGCTTTGCCTAAGGACTACGATGGTATGATCGAGGTGTGTAACTGTGGAGGGGGGCACCGCACACGGTTAAGAGAAACTTGTGTTTTTCTAGGGTGCCCCTGCCCCCGTATATAAAGGAGGGAGGGGGAGGCCGGCCGGCCCTAGGGGCGCGCCCAAGGAGAGGGAGTCCTACTAGGACTACCAGTCCTAGTAGGATTCCTCCACAAGGAAGAGAGGGGGAAGGAAGGAGAGGGAGTAGGAAAGGGGGCGCCCCCCTTCCCTTGTCCAATTTGGACTGCTAGGGGGGCTGCCCTGGCTGCCCTCCTCTCTCTCCAATA